>NW_025421961.1:0-172681 GCF_011764305.1 Mustela putorius furo
CCAACAGAACCACTTGGAAAGGGGGGCAGTACAAGATTCATGTGGGACTACTTATCCTCCGTTGTCTTTGAGTGACATGATGAAATGACATAGCCCTACTGAGGGAAGACACACAGTTCCTCTACAGAGGAGTCGCATTCCTCAGAGAGAACTCACTGTATTCGCTCTGAAAGAAATGACGCAGTCCCTCTGAAAGAACAGAGACGTCTTTCTGAGGCCGACACCCAACAGAACCAGTTCTGAAAGGGGGCCATTCACAGTTGGTGTGAGAGGACACATCCCCTAATGAGAGAGGACAGCAGAGGTCCGAACTCTGAGAGGAGTGGTCACGAGTTCCTCAGAGATAACTCACTGGTATGTATCCCTCTCTAATATTTGGACGGCATTTCCCTCGCAGATGAACAGAGACAGTCATTGTCCCCTGATCCGATCCACATCCACTTTGAAAGGTGCCTTTTAGATTCATGTGGTAACTATCTCGCTTTTTTGGTGTTGGAGGTGAAAGACACAGCTCAATTGAGGTAAACAGGACAGGTCCTCAGAGAGGAATTGGCCGTCAATTCCTCAGATAGACTCACACTGTATTCGCCCGTCTGCAAGAAATGGACGCAGTCCCTCTGAGAGGTGAACATGACAAAACCATCAGTCTGATAAGAGCCAACTGAACCAATGTTTGAAAAAGGGCCAGTTACAGTGCCATGGTGGGAAAAACGTATCTCTGTGTCTGGAGGTGATAGGACACAAGCCCTACTGAGGGAAGACAAGCACATGTCCTCTTGAAGGAGTGGTCGTCGAGTTATCAACACAGATAGAACACACTGTATTCCCTCTGAAAGAAAGGGATGCAGTACCACTGAGGGAATCAGAGATATTTATTCCGAGCATAACCAACATAACCAGTCTGAAATGGGCCAGTACGAGGTGGTGTAGTAAACGCATCTCAAGTCCTCTTGGAAGTGAGAGATACAGCCCTCTTGAGAGAAGACAGCACCGGCCCTCGTGAGAGGAGTGGTCGGCAGTTCCTCAGATAGAACTCACTGTCAGTCCCGTCTGAACGAATGGTGTAAGCAGTCCCTGGTTGAGAAGACAGACACCCATCCCTTCTGGAATAGAGCCTATAGAGCAATTTGAAAGGGGGCCATTAACAGTACATGAGAGGAAAACGCGTCTCGCTCTGGATCCTTGGAGGTGAGATGACAGAATCCGCATACTGAGGGAAGACAGCCCAAAGGTCCTCTGAAATCTATTTGTCCCCAGTCCTCAAAGTGAAATATGTTATTCCCATCTGAAAGAACCTGGATGCGGATCCCGTCTGAGCGGAACAAGACACAGTGCTTCTGATCAAGAGCCAGCAGAAACAATTGTGAAAAGGGTGCTAGGTACATTTCATGTGGGGAAATCTTATCTCCGGTGTTTGAGATGTTAGGAACAAGCCCTAAATAGGGAAGACAGCAACAGGGTCCTCTGAGATGAGTGGTCGCAGTTTCCTCAGAGAGAACTCACGGTAGTCCGTCTGAAAATATTTGACGCAGTCTCCTCTGAGAGGAACATAGACAGTCCTTCTGGAGCCTAGCAGTCAGAACCTATTTGGGAAATGGTCCAGTAGTGTTCATGTGGGAAAAGCCTATCATCTCCGTGTTTTTTGGAGGTGAAAGGACACCGCCCTACTGAGGGGAAGATAGCACGATGTCCTCAGCCGATGTAGTTGGCAGTGGCATAGCACTCGACAAGCTATAACTCACTGTAGTCCACGAAGTACTGAAAGAAATGGACGCAGTCCCATAGTTGAGATGTAACAGACACAGTCATATTCCTGAGCAGAGCCAACTGAAACCACAGTTTGAACGCGGGGGCCAGTACAGGGATTTCAATGTTGGGAAAACTAATCTCTCCGTTTCTTTGAGGGTGAGATGGACAACAGCCCTACCTGATTTTTAGAAAATCACAACTTCCCTCGGATAGGAGTGGGTCGTAGTTTCCTCAAAATAGAAGCGGTTGCACTGTAGTCCCCTTCTGAAAGAAAATTGTCGCTGAGATCCCCGACTAAAGCAAGCAGAGAGTACTCAATTCTGAGCAAAGCCAGAGAACCAGTCTGAAGGGGCCAGTAACAGTTGGTGTGGGAAAACGCCATCTCAGTCCCCTTGGGATTTGATAGGACAACTACCCTAATTAGCAAGATCACAAATCGCACGCCCGTCTGAGAGGAGTGTGGTCCCCATTTTCCTCAGAGAAGATCACTGTAAGTATCTCGTGAAAGAAGGGACGCAGTCCCTCTGAAGAAGATAGACAACCAGATATTCTGAGTAGGAGGCCAAAATAAACCAATTTGAAACGAGGACAGTACCGTATCTCATGTGAAAAAAACAACGATCCCAGTGTCTTGGAATGTGAAGAGACAAATGCCCTACTGAGGGCAGGACAGACACAGTTCCTCAGAGAGCAGTTTTCTCAAATCCTCAGACAGAACCGCATGTAGTCCCATCTGAAAAAATGGATGAGGTCCGTATGAGATGAAACAGACCCCGTCCATTCTGAGCTAGAGCCACTAGAAGCAATTTGAAAGGGGCCAGTACAGTTCATGTGGGAAACTTTCTCGTCCGTTGTTTTTGGAGGTGTGAGAACAAGCCCTACTTAGGGAAGACACGCACAGGTGCCGTCAGAGAGAGAGTGGTTGACAGTGTTGGGCTCAGGAGATGAACTCAACGTGTAGTCCCGAGTGGAAAAATTTGGGGACGTCAGTCCCATGATAGCACCTGAGACATTCCTTCTGGAGCAGAGGCCAAGAGACCAGGCTGAAAAGAGGGCCAGTACAGTTTGTGTTAGAGGACACAGCCCTAGTGAGAGACACATCAAGAGGGCCCTCTGAGAGTAAGTTGTCGCAGTTTGCTCAGAGCAGAACTCCATCTGGTAAAAAAGTCCCTCTTAAAGAAATTGACGCAGTCCCTCTGAGAGGAACAGACACAGTCATTCTGAGCATCCCAGCCAACAGAACCAATTTTGTAAGGGGTCCAGTATAGTTTCATGTGTGGGAAAACTTATCACCTCCGTGTCTTGGAGGTGACACAAACAAAACAGGACACAGCCATACTGAGGGAAGATACCACAGGTCCTCTGAGAGGAGTGGTCGCAAGTTCCCCTCAGATAGAACTCCACCTTTGTCCGCCCTGAAAGAAATGGACGCACCCCTCTTAAGAGGAACAGACACAGTTATTCTGAGACAAGCCAAAGAACCAATTTGAAAGGGGCCAGTACAGTTGATGTGGGAAAACTTACTTACTACTCCGTGTCAGTGGAGTAGGGACACAGCCCTACTGAAGGAAGACAGCACAGGTCCATCTGACTAAGGATTGGGTCGTCAGTACCTCAGATAGAAATCACTGGAGTCCGCCTGAAAGAAATGGACACAGTCCCTCTGAGAGGAACAGCACATCATGTCATTCAGAGCAGAGCACCAACAAAACAAATTTGAAAGTGTGCCAGTACAGTTCATGTGGAAAACTTATCTCCTTGTATTGGAGGTGAGAGGACAAAGCCCTACTCAGGGAAGAGAAGCACAGGTCTTCTGAAGGAGTGGTCACATTTCCTCAGATAGAACTCACTGTAGTCCGTCTGAAAGAAATGGACGCAGTCCCTCTGAGAGGAACAGAGACAGTCATTCTGTACCAGAACCAACAGAACCAATGTGAAAGGGGCCAGTACTTTGGTTTGGGAAAACCCATCTCAGTCCCTCTCAAAGTGAGAGGGACACAGCCCTATTGAGAGAAGACAAGCACAGGTCCTCCAAGAGATTGGTCTCAGTTCCGCATAGAGAACTCACTGTAGTCCGCCTGAAAGAAAATGGACGCAGTCACTCTGATAGGAAACAGAGACAGTCATTCTGTGAGCAGGAGCCAACAGAACCAATTTGAAAGGGGCCAGTACAGTTCATTTGTACAAACCTATCTCCGTGTCTTGAGGGTGAGAGGAGAAAGCCCTACTGAGGGAAGACAGCACAGGTCCTCATAGAGGAGTGGTCGCAATTCCTCAGATAGAACTCACTGTAGTCCGTCTGAAAGAAATGGACGCAGTCCCGCTGAGAAAAACAGAGACAGTCGTTCTGACCAGAGCCAACAGACCAATTTGAAAGGGGCCAGTACAGTTCATGTGGGAAAACTTATTATCGCCATGTCTTGAGGTGAGCGGACACAGGCCCTACTGAGGGAGAAGCACAGGTTCTCTGAGAGGATGGTTCGCAGTTCCTCGAGATAGAACTCACTGTAGTCCCTCTGAAAAAAATGGACGCTGTCCCATTGAAGGAACCGAAATATTCATTCTGAGCATAAACCAGCAGAACCAGTCTGAAAGGGACCAGTACAGTTGGTGTTGTGGGTAAACCCATCTCAGTTCCCTTGGAAGTAAGAGGTCACAAATGCCCTATTGAGAGAAGACAGCACAGGCCCTCTGCGAGGAGTGGTCACAGTTCCTCAGAGATAATCACTGTAGTCCCGCTGAAAGAAATGGATGGCGGTCCGTCTGAGTGGAACAGACACAGTCATTCTGAGGCAGAGCAACAGAACTAATTTGAAATGGGCCTGTACAGTTCATGTAGGAAAACTTATCTCCGTTGTTTGGAAGTGAGAGGAGAACACCCCTACTGAAGGAAGACAGCACAGGTCCTCTGAGAGGAGTGGTCACAGTTCCTCAGATAGAACTCACTGTAGTCCCCTGAAAGAAATGGGATGCAGTCCCACTGAGAGGTACAGCAGACAGTCATTCTGAGCAGAGCCAACAGAACCAATTTGAAAGAGGCCAGAACAGTTCATGTGGGAAAACTTATCTCGTGTCGTAGGTGAGAGGACACAGCATACTGAGGGAAGACTGCACAGGTCCTCAGAGAGGAGTGGTCGCAATTCCTCAATAGAACTCACTGTAGTCCGCCTGAAAGAAATGGACTCAGTTCCTCTGAGAGGAACAGACACAGTCATTCTGAGTAGAGCCACATAAACAATTTGAAATGGGCCATTACCGTTCAATTGTGGGAAACGTATCTCCATGTCTTGGAGGTGAGAGGACACAGCCCTAATGAGGGAAACAGCACAGGTCCATTGAGAGGAGTGGTCACAGTTCCTCAGATAGAACTCACTATTAGTCCCTCTGAAGAAATGGAAGCAGTCCCCTCTGAGAGAAAACAGACATTCATTCTGAGCAGAACCAAACAGAATCAGTCTGAAAGGGCTAGTTACAGTTGGGTGTGGGAAAACCCATCTCATGCCTTGGAAGTGAGAGGACACAGCCCTATTGAGAGAAGACAGCACACAGACGCTCTGAGAGGAGTGTCGCAGTTCCTCAGAGACAAGTCACTGTAGTCCCTCTGAAAGAAATGGATGCGGTCCCTCTGAGGGAACAGAGACAGTCATTCTGACAAAGCCAACAGAATCAATTTGAAAAGGGCCAGTACTGCTCATGTAGGAATACCTATCTCACTGTCGTGGCGGTTGAGAGAGACAAAGCCCTACTCAGGGAAGACAGCACAGTCCCTCTGAGAGTAGTTGCAGTTTCCTCAGAGAGAACTCACTGTAGTCCCTCTGAAAGAAATGGACGCAGAACCTCTGAAAGAAACAGAGACAGTCATTCTGAGCAGAACCAACAGAACCAGTCTGAAGGGACCAGTACAGTTTTGTGTGAGAGGACCCACAGCGCTCTTGAGAGAAGACAGCAGGGGCCCTCTGTGAGGAGTGGTCCGCAGTTTCCGCAGAGAGACTCACTGTACTCCCTCTGCAACATTGGACGCAGTCCCTCTGAGAGGAACAGAGACAGTCATTCTGAGCAGAGCCAGCAGAAACCAATTGAAAGGGGCCAGTACAGTTCATGTGGGAAACCTATCTCCGTTTCTTGGAGGGTGTGAGGACACAGCCCTACTGTGGGAAGACAGCACAGGTCCACTGAGAGGAGTAGTCGCAGTTCCTCAGATAGAAACTACTGTGTCCCTCTGAAAGAAATGGATGCGGTCCGTGCTGAGAGGAAAAGACACAGTCATTCTAGCAGAGCCAAAAGAACCAATTTGAAAAGGGGCCAAGAAGTACCGATAATGTGGAAAAACTTATACCCGTGTCTTGGAGGAAAAAGACACAGCCCTACTGAGGGAAGAGAGCACAGTTCCTCTGAGAGAGATGTCGCAGTTCCTCAATAGAACTCACTGTAGTTCCCTTGAAAAAAATGGACGCAGTCCCCCACTGAGAGGAACGGGAGATAGTCATTCTGAGCAGATAACCAAAAGAAACCAATTGAAAGGTACCAGTACAGTTCACTTGGGAAAACCTATCTCTGTGTCAATGGAGGTGAGAGGACACAGGCCCTAATGAGGGAAGAGCACAGCCAGGTCCTCAGAGAGGAGTGGTTGCAATTCCTCAGATAGAACTCATTGTAGTCCCTCTGAAGGATGGGACGCAGTCCCTCTGAGAGGAACAGAGACAGTCATTCTGAGCAGAGCCAAAGAAACAATTTGGAAGGGGGGCCACATACATTTCATGTGGGGAAAATTTATTTCCGTGTCGTTGGAGTGTGAGGACACAGCCCCTACTGAGGGAAGACAGCACAGGTCCTCTGGAGGAGTGGTCGCAGTTCCTCAGATAGAACCTCACTGTAGTCCAGTCTGAAAGAAATGGACGGCAGTCCCTCTGAGAGGAACAGAGACAGTCATTCCTGAGCAGAGCCAGCAGAACCAATTTGAAAGGGGCCAGTTACAGTTCATGTGGGAAAACCTAATCTCCGTGTCTTGGAGGTGAGAGGTCACATGGCCTACTGAGCTAAGACAGCACAGGTCCTAAGAGAGGAGTGGTCGCAGTTCCTCGGATAGAACTCACTATAGTCCCCCTCTGAAAGAAATGGACGCAGTATCCCACTGAGAGAGGAACGGAGATAGTCATTCTGAGCAAAAACAACAGAACCAGTCTGAAAGGGGACAGAACACAGTGGGTGTGGGTAAGCCCATCTCATCCCTTGGAAGTGAGAGGACACAGCCCTATTGAGAGAAGACAGCACAGGCACCTCTGAGAGGAGTGGTCGCAGTTCCTCAGAGAGAAATCACTGTAGTCCCTCTGAAAGAAATGGATGCGGTCCGTCTGGAGGAAAAAGACACAGTCATTCCTAGCAGAGCCAAAGAACCAATTTGAAAGGGCCAGTACCGATAATGTGGAAAAACTTATACCCCGTGTCTTTGGAGGAAAAGACACAGCCCTACTGAGGGAAGAGAGCACAGGTCCTCTGAGAGGAGATGTCGCAGTTCCTCAAATAGAACTCACTGTAGTCCCTTGAAAAAAATGGACGCAGTCCCACTGAGAGAAACGGAGATAGTCATTCTGAGCAGAACCAAAAGAACCAATTGTAAAGGTACCAGTACAGTTCACTTGGGAAAACCTATCTCCGTTGTCATGGAGGTGAGAGGACACAGCCCTAATGAGGGAAGACAGCACAGGTCCTCAGAGAGGAGTGGTTGCAATTCCTCAGATAGAACTCATTGTAGTCCCTCTGAAGGATTGGACGCAGTCCCTCTGAGAGGAACAGAGAACAGTCATTCTGAGCAGAGCCAACAGAAACAATTTGGAAGGGGCCACTACAGTTCATGTGGGAAATTTATTTCCGTGTCTTGGAGGTGTGAGGACACAGGCCTACTGAGGGAAGACAGCACAGGTCCTCTGGAGGAGTGGTCGCAGTTCCTCAGATAGAACTCACTGTAGTCCGTCTGAAAGAAATGACGCAGTCCCTCTGAGAGGAACAGAGACAGTCATTCTGAGCAGAGCCAGCAAGAACCAATTTGAAAGGGGCCAGTACAGTTCATGTGGGAAAACCTATCTCCGTGTCTTGGAGGTGAGAGGTGCACAGCCCTACTGAGCTAAGACAAGCACACGGTCCTAAGAGAAGGAGTGGTCGCAGTTCCTCGGATAGAACTCACTATAGTCCCTCTGAAAGAAATGGACGCAGTCCCCACTGAGAGAACGGAGATAGTCATTCTGAGCAAAAACAACAGAACCAGTCTGAAAGGGGACAGAACAGTGGGTGTGGGTAAGCCCATCTCAGTCCCCTTGGGAAGTGAGAGGACCACAGCCCTATTGAGATAAGACAGCACAGGCCCTCTGAGAGAGAGTGGTCGCAGTTCCTCAGAGAGAAATCACTGTAGTCCCTCTGAAAGAAATGGATGGCTGATGCGGTCCGTCTGAGAGGAAAAAGACACAGTAATTCTAGCAGAGCCAAAAGAACCCATTTGAAAGGGGCCAGTACCGTTAATGTGGAAAAAAACTTATCTCCGTGTCTTAGAGGAAACAGACACAGCCCTACTGAGGGGAAGAGAGCACAGGTCCTCTGAGAGGAGTGGTCGCAGTTCCTCAAATAGAACTCACTGTAGTCCCTCTGAAAAAAATGGACGCAGTCCCACTGAGAGGAACGGAGATAGTCGTTCTGAGGGCAGAACCAACAGAACCAATTTGAAAGGTACCAGTACAGTTCACTTGGGAAAACCTATCTCAGTGTCATGGAGGTGAGAGGACACAGCCCTAATGAGGGAAGACAGCACGCTGGTCCTCAGAGAGGAGTGGTCGCAATTTCCTCAGATAGAACTCATTGTAGTCCCTCTGAAAGATTGTTGACGCAGTCCCTCTGAGAGGAAAAGAGGACAGTCATTCTGAGCAGAGCCAAAAGAACCAATTGGAAAGAGGCCAGTACAGTTCATGTGGGAAAAATTTATTTCCGTGTCTTGGAGGTGTGAGGACACAGCCCTACTGAGGGAAGACAGCAGCACAGGTCCTCTGAGAGGAGTGGTCGCAAAAGTTCCTCAGATAGAACTCACTGTAGTCCCTCTGAAAGAAATGGACGCAGTCCCTCTGAGAGGAACAGAGACAGTCATTTCTGAGCAGAACGAACACAAACCAGTCTGAAAGGGGCCAGTATCGTTGGTGGGGGTAAACCATCTCAGTCCCTTGGAAGTGAGAGGACACAGCCCTATTGAGAGATGACAGCACAGGCTCTCTGAGAGGAGTGGTCGCATCCCTCCTCAGAGAGAAATAAACTGTAGTCCCTCTGAAAGAAATGGATGCGGTCCGTCTGAGAGGAACAGACACAGTCATTCTGAGAAGAGCCAACAGAACCAATTTGATGTGGCCAGTACACTTCATGTAGGAAAACTTATCTCCGTTGTTTGGAGGTGTGAGTACAAGCCCCTGATTTGGGGAGGAGCACAGGTCCTTTGAGAGGAGTGGTCGCAGTTCCTCAGAGAGAACTCACTGTACTCCCTCTGAAAGAAATGGACGCAGTACCTCTGAGGGAAACAGAGACAGTCATTCTGAGCAGAGCCAGCAGAACCAATTTGAAAGGGGCCAGTACAGTTTATATGGGAAAACGTATCGCCATGTCTTGGAGGTGAGAGGACACGGCCCTACTGAGGGAAGACAGCACAGGTCCTCTGAGAGGAGTGGTCGCAGTTCCTCAGAAGTACTCACTGTAGTCCGTCTGAAAGAAATGGACGCAGTCCCTCTGAGAGGAACAGAGACAGTCATTCTGAGCAGAGCCAACAGAACCAATTTGAAAGGGGCCAGTTCAGTTCATGTGGGAAAACCTATCTCTGTGTGTTGGAGGTGAGAGGACACAGCCCTACTGAGGGAAGACAGCACAGTCCCTCTGAGAGGAGTGGTCACAGTTCCTCAGATAGAACTCATGTAGTCCCTTTGAAAGAAATGGACACAGTCCCACTGAGAGGAACAGAGGTAGTCATTCTGAGCAGAACCAACAGTACCAGTCTGAAAGGGTCATGTACAGTGGGTGTGTGGGAAAAAAAAAAAAATCTCAGTCCCTAATTAATTGAGAAGATAACGCCATATTGAGAGAAGACAGCACACTCCCTCTGAGAGGAGTGGTCGCAGTTCCTCAGATAGAAGTCACTGTAGTCCCTCTGAAGGAAATGGATGCCGTCCCACTGAGAGGAACAGAGATAGTCATTCTGAGCATAGACATAGAACCAATATGAAAGGGGCCAGTACAGTTCATGTGGGAAATCTTATCTCCGGTGCTTGGAGGTGTGAGGACAAGCCGTACTTAGGGAAGAAAGCACAGGTCCTCTGAGAGGAGTGGTTGCAGTTCCTCAGAGAGAACTCACTGTAGTCCCTCTGAAAGAAATGGACGCAGTCTCTCTGAAAGAAACAGAGACAGTCATTCAGAGCAGAAACAACAGAACCAGTCTGAAAGGGGACCAGTACAGTTGGTGTGAGAGGACATCAACCCTATAGAGAAGACAGCAGAGGCCCTCTGAGAGGAGTGGTCGTAGTTCCTCAGAGAGAACTCACTGTAGTCCCTCAGAAAGATTGGACTGAGTCCCTCTGAGAGGCACAGAGACAGTCATTCTGAGCAGAGCCAACAGAACCAATTTGTAAGGGGCCGGTATAGTTCATGTGGGAAAACTTATATCCGTGTCTTGGAGGTGGAGGACACAGCCGTACTGAGGGAAGATACCACAGGTCCTCTGAGAGGAGTGGTCGCAGTTCCTCAGATAGAACTCACCGTTGTCCGCCTGAAAGATTGGACGCAGCCCTCTGAGAGGAACAGACACAGTTATTCTGAGCAGAGCCAAAGAACCAATTTGAAAGGGGCCAGTACAGTTGATGTGGGAAAACTTATCTCCGTGTCTTGGAGGTAGGACACAGCCCTACTGAAGGAAGACAGCACAGGTCCTAGAGGATTGGTTGCAGTACCTCAGATAGAAATCACTGGGGTCCGCCTGAAAGAAATGGACACAGTCCCTCTGAGAGGAACAGACATGGTCATTCAGAGCAGAGCCAACAAAACAAATTTGAAAGTGGCCAGTACAGTTCATGTGGGAAAACTTATCTCCTTGTATTTGAGGTGAGAGGACACAGCCCTACTAGGGAAGAGAGCACAGGACCTCTGCGAGGAGTGGTCGCATTTCCTCAGAGAGAACTCACTGTAGTCCGTCTGAAAGAAATGGACGCAGTCCCTCTGAGAGGAACAGAGACAGTCATTCTGTCATAACCAACAGAACCAATGTGAAAGGGGCCAGTACTTTTGGTTTGGGAAAACCCATCTCAGTCCCTTTCAAGTGAGAGGACACAGCCCTATTGAGAGAAGACAGCACAGGTCCTCCAAGAGGAGTGGTCTCAGTTCCTCAGAGAGAACTCACTGTAGTCTGCCTGAAAGAAATGGACACAGTCACTCTGAGAGGAACAGAGACAGTCATTCTGAGCAGAGCCAACAGAACCAATTTGAAAGGGGCCAGTACAGTTCATTTGGTAAAACCTATCTCCGTGTCTTGAGGTGAGAGGAGAAAGCCCTACTGAGGGAAGACAGGACAGGTCCTCAGAGAGGAGTGGTCGCAATTCCTCAGATAGAACTCACTGTAGTCGTCTGAAAGAAATGGACGCAGTCCCTCTGAGAAAAACAGAGACAGTCGTTCTGACCAGAGCCAACAGACCAATTTGAAAGGGGCCAGTACAGTTCATGTGGGAAAACTTATCGCCATGTCTTTGAGGTGAGCGGACACAGCCCTACTGAGGGAGAAAGCACAGGTTCTCTGAGAGGAGTGGTCGCAGTTCCTCAGATAGAACTCACTGTAGTCCCTCTGAAAAAAATGGACGCCGTCCCATTGAGAGGAACAGAAATATTCATTCTAAGCAGAACCAGCAGAACCAGTCTGAAAGGGACCAGTACAGTTGGTGTGGGTAAACCCATCTCAGTCCCTTGGAAGTAAGAGGTCACAGCCCTATTGAGGGAGACAGCACAGGCCCTCTGAGAGGAGTGGTCGCAGTTCCTCAGAGAGAAATCACTGTAGCCCCCCGCTGAAAGAAATGGATGCGGTCCGTCTGAGTGGAATAGACACAGTCATTCTGAGCAGAGCAACAGAACTAATTTGAAAGGGGCCTGTACAGTTCATGTAGGAAAACTTATCTCCGTTGTTTGGAAGTGAGAGGACACACCCCTACTGAAGGAAGACAGCACAGGTCCTCTGAGAGGAGTGGTCACAGTTCCTCAGATAGAACTCACTGTAGTCCCCCTGAAAGAAATGGATGCAGTCCCACTGAGAGGTACAGAGACAGTCATTCTGAGCAGAGCCAACAGAACCAATTTGAAAGAGGCCAGAACAGTTCATGTGGGAAAACTTATCTCGGTGTCGTAGGTGAGAGGACACAGCCATACTGAGGGAAGACTACACAGGTCCTCAGAGAGGAGTGGTCGCAATTCCTCAGATAGAACTCACTGTAGTCCGCCTGAAAGAAATGGACACAGTCCCTCTGAGAGGAACAGACACAGTCATTCTGAGTAGAGCCAACAGAAACAATTTGAAAGGGGCCATTACCGTTCATGTGGGAAAACGTATCTCCGTGTCTTTGAGGTGAGAGGACACAGCCCTAATGAGGGAAGACAGCACAGGTCCATTGAGAGGAGTGGTCACAGTTCCTCAGATAGAACTCACTATAGTCCCTCTGAAAGAAATGGAAGCAGTCCCTCTGAGAGAAACAGAGACAGTCATTCTGAGCAGAACCAACAGAATCAGTCTGAAAGGGCTAGTACAGTTGGTGTGGGAAAACCCATCTCAGTGCCTTGGAAGTGAGAGGACACAGCCCTATTGAGAGAAGACAGCACAAACGCTCTGAGAGGAGTGTTCGCAGTTCCTCAGAGACAAATCACTGTAGTCCCTCTGAAAGAAATGGATGCGGTCCCTCTGAGAGGAACAGAGACAGTCATTCTGAGCAGAGCCAACAGAACCAATTTGAAAAGGGCCAGTACTGTTCATGTAGGAATACCTATCTCACTGTCGTGGCGGTGAGAAGACAAAGCCCTACTCAGGGAAGACAGCACAGTACCCCTCTGAGAGTAGTTGCAGTTCCTCAGATAGAACTCACTGTAGTCCCTCTGAAAGAAATGGACGTAGATCCTCTGAAAGAAATAGAGACAGTCATTCTGAGCAGAACCAACAGAACCAGTCTGAAAGGGACCAGTACAGTTTGTGTGAGAGGACACACAGCCCTCTTGAGAGAAGACAGCAGAGGCCCTCTGTGAGGAGTGGTCGCAGTTCCTCAGAGAGAACTCACTGTACTCCCTCTGCAACATTGGACGCAGTCCCTCTGAGAGGAACAGAGACAGTCATTCTGAGCAGAGCCAGCAGAACCAATTTGAAAGGGGCCAATACAGTTCATGTGGGAAAACCTATCTCCGTGTCTTGGAGGTGAGAGTCACAGCCCTCCTGAGCTAAGACAGCACAGGTCCTCAGAGAGGATTGGTCGCAGTTTCCTCGGATAGAACTCACTATAGTCCCTCTGAAAAGAAATGGACGCAGTCCCACTGAGAGGAACGGAGATAGTCATTCTGAGCAAAAACAACAGAACCAGTCTGAAAGGGGACAGAACAGTGGGTGTGGGTAAACCCATCTCAATCCCTTGGAAGTGAGAGGACACAGCCCTATTGAGAGAAGACAGCACAGGCCCTCTGAGAGGAGTGGTCGCAGTTCCTCAGAGAGAAATCACTGTAGAACTCTGAAAGAAATGGATGCGGTCCGTCTGAGAGGAAAAGACACAGTCATTCTAGCAGAGCCAAAAGAACCAATTTGAAAGGGGCCAGTACCGTTAATGTGGAAAAACTTATCTCCGTGTCTTGGAGGAAAAGACACAGCCCTACTGAGGGAAGAGAGCACAGGTCCTCTGAGAGGAGTGGTCGCAGTTCCTCAAATAGAACTCACTGTAGTCCCTCTGAAAAAAATGGACGCAGTCCCACTGAGAGGAACGGAGATAGTCATTCTGAGCAGAACCAACAGAACTAATTTGAAAGGTACCAGTACAGTTCACTTGGGAAAACCTATCTCCGTGTCATGGAGGTGAGAGGACACAGCCCTAATGAGGGAAGACAGCACAGGTCCTCAGAGAGGAGTGGTCACAATTCCTCAGATAGAACTCTCTGTAGTCCCTCTGAAAGATTGGACGCAGTCCCTCTGAGAGGAACAGAGACAGTCATTCTGAGCAGAGCCAACAGAACCAATTTGAAAGGGGCCACTAGAGTTCATGTGGGAAAATTTATTGCCGTGTCTTGGAGGTCTGAGGACACAGCCCTACTGAGGGAAGACAGCACAGTCCCTCTGCGAGGATGGTCGCAGTTCCTCAGATGGAACTCATGTAGTCCCTCTAAAAAAAATGGACAAAGTCCCACTGAGAGGAACAGAGATAGTCATTTTGAGTAGAACCAACAGAACCAGTCTGAAAGGGGCATGTACAGTGCTGTGAGAAAAAAGTCTGCAGGTTAATCTCAGTCCCTAGGAAGTGAGAAGATACCCGCCATATTGAGAGAAGACAGCACAGTCCCTCTGAGAGGAGTGGTCGCAGTTCCTCAGAGAGAAACTCACTGTAGTCCCCCTCTGAAAGATTGGACGGAGTCCCTCTGAGAGGAACAGAGACGGTCATTCTGAGCAGAGCCAACAGAAACCAAATTGATAGGGGGCCAGTACAGTTTCATGTGGGAAAACCTATCTCCGTGTTTTGACGGTGAGAAGACAGCCCTACTGAGGGAAGACAGCACCTGTCCTCAGAGACGAGTGGTCGCAGTTCCTCAGATAGAACTCACTGTAGTCTGTCTGAAAGAAATCAAAGCAGTCCCTTTGAGAGGAACAGACACAGACATTCTGAGCAGAGCCAACAGAACCAATTTGAAAGGGGCCAGTACAGTTTATGTGGGAAAACGTATCTCCGTGTATTGGTTGTGAGAGGACACGGCCCTACTGAGGGAAGACAGCACAGTCCCTCTGAGAGGAGTGATCATATTCCTCAGATAGAACTCATGTAGTCCCTCTGAAAGAAATGGGCACAGTTCCCACTGAGAGGAACAGAGATAGTCATTCTGAGCATAGACAATAGAACCAATATGAAAGGGGCCAGTACAGTTCATGTGGGAAATCTTATCTCCGGTGCTTGGAGGTGTGAGGACAAGCCGTACTTAGGGAAGACAGCACAGGTCCTCTGAGAGGAGTGGTCGCAGTTCCTCAGAGAGAACTCACTGTAGAACCTCTGAAAGAAATGGATGCAGTCTCTCTGAAAGAAACAGAGAGAGTCATTCTGAGCAGAAACAACAGAACTAGTCTGAAAGGGACCAGTACAGTTGGTGTGAGAGGACACAACCCTATAGAGAAGACAGCAGAGGCACTCTGAGAGGCACAGAGACAGTCATTATGAGCAGAGCCAACAGAAAACCAATTTGAAAGGGGCCAGTACAGGTCATGTGGGAAAGCCTATCTCCGTGTGTTGGAGGTGAAAGGACACAAGCCCTACTGAGGGAAGACAGCACAGGTCCTCTGAGAGGAGTGGTCGCAGTTCCTCAGATAGAACTCACTGTAGTCTGTCTGAAAGAAATGGACGCAGTCCCTCTGAGAGGTACAGACACAGTCATTCTGAGAAGAGCCAACAGAAACAATTTGAAAGGGGCCAGTACACAGCTCATGTGGGAAAACTTATCTACGTGTCTTGGAGGTGAGAGGACACAGCCCTACTGAGGGAAGACAGCACAGGTACTCTGAGAGGAGTGGTCGCAGTTTCACAGATAAAACTCACTGTAGTCCCTCTGAAAAAAATGGACACAGTTCCACTGAGAGGAACAGAGACAGTTATTCTGAGCAGAACCAACAGAAACAGTCTGAAAGGGGCCAGTACAGTTGGTGTTGGAGACCCATCTCAGTTGCTTGAAAGTGAGAGGACACAGCCCTATTGAGAGAAGACAGCACAGGCCCTCTGCGAGGAGTGGTCGCAGTTCCTCAGATAGAACTCATGTAGTCCCTCTAAAAGAAATAGACAAAGTCCCACTGAGAGGAACAGAGATAGTCATTTTGAGTAGAACCAACAGAACCAGTCTGAAAGGGGCATGTACAGTGCTGTGAGAAAAACCATCTCAATCCCTAGGAAGTGAGAAGATACCGCCATATTGAGAGAAGACAGCACAGTCCCTCTGAGAGGAGTGGTCGCAGTTCCTCAGAGAGAACTCACTGTAGTCCCTCTGAAAGAAATGGATGCAGTCTCTCTGAAAGTCATTCTGAGCAGAATCAACAGAACCAGTCTGAAAGGGACCAGTACAGTTGGTGTGAGAGGACACAACCCTATTGAGAGAAGACAGCAGAGGCCCTCTGAGAGGAGTGGTCGTAGTTCCTCAGAGAGAATTCACTGTAGTCCCTCTGAAAGATTGGACGGAGTCCCTCTGAGAGGAACAGAGACGGTCATTCTGAGCAGAGCCAACAGAACCAAATTGAAAGGGGCCAGTACAGTTCATGTGGGAAAACCTATCTCCGTGTTTTGACGGTGAGAAGACAGCCCTACTGAGGGAAGACAGCACCTGTCCTCAGAGACGAGTGGTCGCAGTTCCTCAGATAGAACTCACTGTAGTCTGTCTGAAAGAAATCAAAGCAGTCCCTTTGAGAGGACAGACACAGTCATTCTGAGCAGAGCCAACAGAACCAAATTGAAAGGGGTCAGTACAGTTCATGTCGGAAAACCTATCTCCGTTTCTTGGAGTGAGAGGACACAGCCCTACTGAGGGAAGACAGCACAGGTCCTCTGAGAGGAGTGGTCGCAGTTCCTCAGAGAGAACTCACTGTAGTCCGTCTGAAAGAAATGGACGCAGTCCCTCTGAGAGGAACAGAGACAGTCATTCTGAGCAGAGCCAGCAGAACCAATTTGAAAGGGGCCAATACAGTTCATGTGGGAAAACCTATCTCCGTGTCTTGGAGGTGAGAGGTCACAGCCCTCCTGAGCTAAGACAGCACAGGTCCTCAGAGAGGAGTGGTCGCAGTTCCTCGGATAGAACTCACTATAGTCCCTCTGAAAGAAATGGACGCAGTCCCACTGAGAGGAACGGAGATAGTCATTCTGAGCAAAAACAACAGAACCAGTCTGAAAGGGGACAGAACAGTGGGTGTGGGTAAACCCATCTCAATCCCTTGGAAGTGAGAGGACACAGCCCTATTGAGAGAAGACAGCACAGGCCCTCTGAGAGGAGTGGTCGCAGTTCCTCAGAGAGAAATCACTGTAGAACTCTGAAAGAAATGGATGCGGTCCGTCTGAGAGGAAAAGACACAGTCATTCTAGCAGAGCCAAAAGAACCAATTTGAAAGGGGCCAGTACCGTTAATGTGGAAAAACTTATCTCCGTGTCTTGGAGGAAAAGACACAGCCCTACTGAGGGAAGAGAGCACAGGTCCTCTGAGAGGAGTGGTCGCAGTTCCTCAAATAGAACTCACTGTAGTCCCTCTGAAAAAAATGGACGCAGTCCCACTGAGAGGAACGGAGATAGTCATTCTGAGCAGAACCAACAGAACTAATTTGAAAGGTACCAGTACAGTTCACTTGGGAAAACCTATCTCCGTGTCATGGAGGTGAGAGGACACAGCCCTAATGAGGGAAGACAGCACAGGTCCTCAGAGAGGAGTGGTCACAATTCCTCAGATAGAACTCTCTGTAGTCCCCTCTGAAAGATTGGACGCAGTCCCTCTGAGAGGAACAGAGACAGTCATTCTGAGCAGAGCCAACAGAACCAATTTGAAAGGGGCCACTAGAGTTCATGTGGGAAAATTTATTGCCGTGTCTTGGAGGTCTGAGGACACAGCCCTACTGAGGGAAGACAGCACAGTCCCTCTGCGAGGAGTGGTCGCAGTTCCTCAGATGGAACTCATGTAGTCCCTCTAAAAGAAATGGACAAAGTCCCACTGAGAGGAACAGAGATAGTCATTTTGAGTAGAAACCAACAGAACCAGTCTGAAAGGGGCATGTACAGTGCTGTGAGAAAAAACATCTCAGTCCCTAGGAAGTGAGAAGATACCGCCATATTGAGAGAAGACAGCACAGTCCCTCTGAGAGGAGTGGTCGCAGTTCCTCAGAGAGAACTCACTGTAGTCCCTCTGAAAGATTGGACGGAGTCCCTCTGAGAGGAACAGAGACGGTCATTCTGAGCAGAGCCAACAGAACCAAATTGATAGGGGCCAGTACAGTTCATGTGGGAAAACCTATCTCCGTGTTTTGACGGTGAGAAGACAGCCCTACTGAGGGAAGACAGCACCTGTCCTCAGAGACGAGTGGTCGCAGTTCCTCAGATAGAACTCACTGTAGTCTGTCTGAAAGAAATCAAAGCAGTCCCTTTGAGAGGAACAGACACAGACATTCTGAGCAGAGCCAACAGAACCAATTTGAAAGGGGCCAGTACAGTTTATGTGGGAAAACGTATCTCCGTGTATTGGTTGTGAGAGGACACGGCCCTACTGAGGGAAGACAGCACAGTCCCTCTGAGAGGAGTGATCATATTCCTCAGATAGAACTCATGTAGTCCCTCTGAAAGAAATGGGCACAGTCCCACTGAGAGGAACAGAGATAGTCATTCTGATCATAGACAATAGAACCAATATGAAAGGGGCCAGTACAGTTCATGTGGGAAATCTTATCTCCGGTGCTTGGAGGTGTGAGGACAAGCCGTACTTAGGGAAGACAGCACAGGTCCTCTGAGAGGAGTGGTCGCAGTTTTCCTCAGAGAGAACTCACTGTAGAACCTCTGAAAAGAAATGGATGCAGTCTCTCTGAAAGAAACAGAGAGAGTCATTCTGAGCAGAAACAACAGAACTAGTCTGAAAGGGACCAGTACAGTTTGGTGTGAGAGGACACAACCCTATAGAGAAGACAGCAGAGGCACTCTGAGAGGCACAGAGACAGTCATTATGAGCAGAGCCAACAGAACCAATTTGAAAGGGGCCAGTACAGGTCATGTGGGAAAGCCTATCTCCGTGTGTTGGAGGTGAAAGGACACAGCCCTACTGAGGGAAGACAGCACAGGTCCTCTGAGAGGAGTGGTCGCAGTTCCTCAGATAGAACTCACTGTAGTCTGTCTGAAAGAAATGGACGCAGTCCCTCTGAGAGGTACAGACACAGTCATTCTGAGAAGAGCCAACAGAAACAATTTGAAAGGGGCCAGTACAGCTCATGTGGGAAAACTTATCTACGTGTCTTGGAGGTGAGAGGACACAGCCCTACTGAGGGAAGACAGCACAGGTACTCTGAGAGGAGTGGTCGCAGTTTCACAGATAAAACTCACTGTAGTCCCTCTGAAAAAAATGGACACAGTTCCACTGAGAGGAACAGAGACAGTTATTCTGAGCAGAACCACAGAAACAGTCTGAAAAGGGGCCAGTACAGTTGGTGTTGGAGACCCATCTCAGTTGCTTGAAAGTGAGAGGACACAGCCCTATTGAGAGAAGACAGCACAGGCCCTCTGCGAGGAGTGGTCGCAGTTTCCTCAGATAGAACTCATGTAGTCCCTCTAAAAGAAATAGACAAAGTCCCACTGAGAGGAACAGAGATAGTCATTTTGAGTAGAACCAACAGAACCAGTCTGAAAGGGGCATGTACAGTGTGCTGTGAGAAAAACCATCTCAATCCCTAGGAAGTGAGAAGATACCGCCATATTGAGAGAAGACAGCACAGTCCCTCTGAGAGGAGTGGTCGCAGTTCCTCAGAGAGAACTCACTGTAGTCCCTCTGAAAGAAATGGATGCAGTCTCTCTGAAAGTCATTCTGAGCAGAATCAACAGAACCAGTCTGAAAGGGACCAGTACAGTTGGTGTGAGAGACACAACCCTATTGAGAGAAGACAGCAGAGGCCCTCTGAGAGGAGTGGTCGTAGTTCCTCAGAGAGAATTCACTGTAGTCCCTCTGAAAGATGGACGGGAGTCCCTCTGAGAGGAACAGAGACGGTCATTCTGAGCAGAGCCAACAGAACCAAATTGAAAGGGGCCAGTACAGTTCATGTGGGAAAACCTATCTCCGTGTTTTGACGGTGAGAAGACAGCCCTACTGAGGGAAGACAGCACCTGTCCTCAGAGACGAGTGGTCGCAGTTCCTCAGATAGAACTCACTGTAGTCTGTCTGAAAGAAATCAAAGCAGTCCCTTTGAGAGGAACAGACACAGTCATTCTGAGCAGAGCCAACAGAACCAAATTGAAAGGGGTCAGTACAGTTCATGTCGGAAAACCTATCTCCGTTTCTTGGAGGTGAGAGGACACAGCCATACTGAGGGAAGACAGCACAGGTCCTCTGAGAGGAGTGGTCGCAGTTCCTCAGAAAGTACTCACTGTAGTCCGTCTGAAAGAAATGGACGCAGTCCCTCTGAGAGGAACAGAGACAGTCATTCTGAGCAGAGCCAACAGAACCAATTTGAAAGGGGCCAGTACAGTTCATATGGGAAAACCTATCTCTGTGTGTTGGAGGTGAGAGGACACAGCCCTACTGAGGGAAGACAGCACAGTCCCTCTGAGAGGAGTGGTCGCAGTTCCTCAGATAGAACTCATGTAGTCCCTTTGAAAGAAATGGACACAGTCCCACTAGAGGAACAGAGATAGTCATTCTGAGCAGAACCAACATAACCAGTCTGAAAGGGTCATGTACAGTGGTGTGGGAAAAACCATCTCAGTCCCTATGAATTGAGAAGATAACGCCATATTGAGAGAAGACAGCACAGTCCCTCTGAGAGAGGGGTCGCAGTTCCTCAGATAGAAGTCACTGTAGTCCCTCTGAAGGAAATGGATGCCGTCCCACTGAGAGGAAAAGAGATAGTCATTCTGAGCATAGACAATAGAACCAATATGAAAGGGGCCAGTACAGTTCATGTGGGAAATCTTATCTCCGGTGCTTGGGTGTGAGGACAAGCCGTACTTAGGGAAGACAGCACAGGTCCTCTGAGAGGAGTGGTCGCAGTTCCTCAGAGAGAACTCACTGTAGAACCCTCTGAAAGAAATGGATGCAGTCTCTCTGAAAGAAACAGAGAGAGTCATTCTGAGCAGAAACAACAGAACTAGTCTGAAAGGGACCAGTACAGTTTGGTGTGAGAGGACACAACCCTATAGAGAAGACAGCAGAGGCCCTCTGAGAGGAGTGGTCGTAGTTCCTCAGAGAGAACTCACTGAATTCCCTTTGAAAGATTGGACTGAGTCCCTCTGAGAGGCACAGAGACAGTCATTCTGAGCAAAGCCAACAGAACCAATTTGAAAGGGGCCAGTACAGTTCATGTGGGAAAGCCTATCTCAGTGTGTTGGAGGTGAAAGGACACAGCCCTACTGAGGGAAGACAGCACAGGTCCTCTGAGAGGAGTTGGCGCAATTCCTCAGATAGAACTCACTGTAGTCCGTCTGAAAGAAATGGACGCAGTCCCTCTGAGAGGAACAGAGACAGTCATTCTGAGCAGAGCCAACAGAACCAATTTGAAAGGGGCCAGTACAGTTCATGTGGGAAAACCTATCTCTGTGTGTTGGAGGTGAGAGGACACAGCCCTACTGAGGGAAGACAGCACAGTCCCTCTGCGAGGAGTGGTCGCAGTTCCTCAGATAGAACTCATGTAGTCCCTCTAAAAAAGAAATAGACAAAGTCCCACTGAGAGGAACAGAGATAGTCATTTTGAGTAGAACCAACAGAACCAGTCTGAAAGGGGCATGTACAGTGCTGTGAGAAAAACCATCTCAATCCCTAGGAAGTGAGAAGATACCGCCATATTGAGAGAAGACAGCACAGTCCCTCTGAGAGGAGTGGTCGCAGTTCCTCAGAGAGAACTCACTGTAGTCCCTCTGAAAGAAATGGATGCAGTCTCTCTGAAAGTCATTCTGAGCAGAATCAACAGAACCAGTCTGAAAGGGACCAGTACAGTTGGTGTGAGAGGACACAACCCTATTGAGAGAAGACAGCAGAGGCCCTCTGAGAGGAGTGGTCGTAGTTCCTCAGAGAGAATTCACTGTAGTCCCTCTGAAAGATTGGACGGAGTCCCTCTGAGAGGAACAGAGACGGTCATTCTGAGCAGAGCCAACAGAACCAAATTGAAAGGGGCCAGTACAGTTCATGTGGGAAAACCTATCTCCGTGTTTTGACGGTGAGAAGACAGCCCTACTGAGGGAAGACAGCACCTGTCCTCAGAGACGAGTGGGTCGCAGTTCCTCAGATAGAACTCACTGTAGTCTGTCTGAAAGAAATCAAAGCAGTCCCTTTGAGAGGAACAGACACAGTCATTCTGAGCAGAGCCAACAGAACCAAATTGAAAGGGGTCAGTACAGTTCATGTCGGAAAACCTATCTCCGTTTCTTGGAGGTGAGAGGACACAGCCATACTGAGGGAAGACAGCACAGGTCCTCTGAGAGGAGTGGTCGCAGTTCCTCAGAGAGAACTCACTGTAGTCCGTCTGAAAGAAATGGACGCAGTCCCTCTGAGAGGAACAGAGACAGTCTTCATTCTGAGCAGAACGAACAGAACCAGTCTGAAAGGGGCCAGTATCGTTGGTGTGGGTAAAACCCATCTCAGTCCCTTGGAAGTAAGAGGACACAGCCCTATTGAGAGAAGACAGCACAGGCTCTCTGAGAGGAGTGGTCGCAGATCCTCAGAGAGAAATCACTGTAGTCCCTCTGAAAGAAATGGATGCGGTCCGTCTGAGAGGAACAGACACAGTCATTCTGCGAAGAGCCAACAGAACCAATTTGATGGGGCCAGTACACTTCATGTAGGAAAACTTTATCTCCGTTGTTTGGAGGTGTGAGGACAAGCCCTAATTTGGGGAGGCAGCACAGGTCCTTTGAGAGGAGTGGTCGCAGTTCCTCAGAGAGAACTCACTGTACTCCCTCTGAAAGAAATGGACGCAGTACCTCTGAGAGAAACAGAGACAGTCATTCTGAGCAGAGCCAGCAGAACCAATTTGAAAGGGGCCAGTACATTTTATGTGGGAAAACGTATCTCCGTGTCTTGGAGGTGAGAGGACACGGCCCTACTGAGGGAAGACAGCACAGGTCCTCTGAGAGGAGTGGTCGCAGTTCCTCAGAAAGTACTCACTGTAGTCCGTATGAAAGAAATGGACGCAGTCCCTCTGAGAGGAACAGAGACAGTCATTCTGAGCAGAGCCAACAGAACCAATTTGAAAGGGGCCAGTACAGTTCATATGGGAAAACCTATCTCTGTGTGTTGGAGGTGAGAGGACACAGCCCTACTGAGGGAACACAGCACAGTCCCTCTGAGAGGAGTGGTCGCAGTTCCTCAGATAGAACTCATGTAGTCCCTTTGAAAGAAATGGACACAGTCCCACTAGAGGAACAGAGATAGTCATTCTGAGCAGAACCAACATAACCAGTCTGAAAGGGTCATGTACAGTGGGTGTGGGAAAAAACCATCTCAGTCCCTATGAATTGAGAAAGATAACGCCATATTGAGAGAAGACAGGCACAGTCCCTCTGAGAGAGGGGTCGCAGTTCCTCAGATAGAAGTCACTGTAGTCCCTCTGAAGGAAATGGATGCCGTCCCACTGAGAGGAAAAGAGATAGTCATTCTGAGCATAGACAATAGAACCAATATGAAAGGGGCCAGTACACAGTTCATGTGGGAAATCTTATCTCCGGTGCTTGGAGGTGTGAGGACAAGCCGTACTTAGGGAAGACAGCACAGGTCCTCTGAGAGGAGTGGTCGCAGTTCCTCAGAGAGAACTCACTGTAGACCCTCTGAAAGAAATGGATGCAGTCTCTCTGAAAGAAAAACAGAGAGAGAGTCATTCTGAGCAGGAAACAACAGAACTAGTCTGAAAGGGACCAGTACAGTTGGTGTGAGAGGACACAACCCTATAGAGAAGACAGCAGAGGCCCTCTGAGAGGCACAGAGACAGTCATTATGAGCAGAGCCAACAGAAAACCAATTTGAAAGGGGCCAGTACAGGTCATGTGGGAAAGCCTATCTCCCTGTGTTGGAGGGGAAAGGACACAGCCCTACTGAGGGAAGACAGCACAGGTCCTCTGAGAGGAGTGGTCGCAGTTCCTCAGATAGAACTCACTGTAGTCTGTCTGAAAGAAATGGACGCAGTCCCTCTGAGAGGTACAGACACAGTCATTCTGAGAAGAGCCAACAGAAACAATTTGAAAGGGGCCAGTACAGTTCATGTGGGAAAACTTATCTCCGTGTCTTGGAGGTGAGAGGACACAGCCCTACTGAGGGAAGACAGCAACAGGTACTCTGAGAGGAGTGGTCGCAGTTTCACAGATAAAACTCACTGTAGTCCCTCTGAAAAAAAATGGACACAGTTCCACTGAGAGGAACAGAGACAGTTATTCTGAGCAGAAACCAACAGAAAAAAAACAGTCTGAAAGGGGCCAGTACAGTTGGTGTTGGAAACCCATCTCAGTTGCTTGAAAGTGAGAGGACACAGCCCTATTGAGAGAAAGACAGCACAGGCCCTCTGGCGAGGAGTGGTCGCAGTTCCTCAGAAAAAGAACTCACTGTAGTCCGTCTGAAAGAAATGGACGCAGTCCCTCTGAGAGGGAAAACAGAGACGGTCATTCTGAGCAGAGCCAACAGACCAATTTGAAAGGGGACAGTACAGTTCATGTGGGAAAAACCTATCTCTGTGTGTTGGAGGTGAGAGGACATAGCCCTACTGAGGGAAGACAGCACAGGTCCTCTGAGAGGAGTGGTCGCAGTTTCAGATAGAACTCACTGTAGTCTGTCTGAAAGAAATGGACGCAGTCCCTCTGAGAGGGTTACAGACACAGTCATTCTGAGAAGAGCCAACAGAAAAAACAATTTGAAAGGGGGCCAGTACAGCTCATGTGGGAAAACTTATCTACGTTTTCTTGGTGGGGTGAGAGGACACAGCCCCTACTGAGGGAGACAGCACAGGTACTCTGAGAGGAGTGGTCGCAGTTTCACAGATAAAAAACTCACTGTAGTCCCTCTGAAAAAATTGGACACAGTTCCACTGAGAGGAACAGAGACAGTTATTCTGAGCAGAACCAACAGAAACAGTCTGAAAGGGCGCAGTACAGTTGGTGTTGGAGACCCATCTCAGTTGCTTGAAAGTGAGAGGACACAGCCCTATTGAGAGAAGACAGCACAGGCCCTCTGCGAGGAGTGGTCGCAGTTCCTCAGAAAGAACTCACTGTAGTCCCGTCTGAAAAGAAATGGACGCAGTCCCTCTGAGAGGAACAGAGACGGGTCATTCTGAGCAGAGCCAACAGACCAATTTGAAAGGGGCCAGTACAGTTCATGTGGAAAACCTATCTCTGTGTGTTTGGAGGTGAGAGGACATAGCCCTACTGAGGGAAGACAGCACAGTCCCCTCTGCGAGGAGTGGTCGCAGTTCCTCAGATAGAAACTCATGTAGTCCCTCTAAAAGAAATAGACAAAGTCCCACTGAGAGGAACAGAGATAGTCATTTTGAGTAGAACCAACAGAACCAGTCTGAAAGGGGCATGTACAGTGCTGTGAGAGAAAAACCATCTCAATTCCTAGGAAGTGAGAAGATACCGCCATATTGAGAGAAAGACAGCACAGTCCCTCTGAGAGGAGTGGTCGCAGTTCCTCAGAGAGAACTCACTGTAGTCCCTCTGAAAGAAATGGATGCAGTCTCTCTGAAAGTCATTCGGGAGCAGAATCAAACAGAACCAGTCTGAAAGGGACCAGTACAGGTTGGTGTGAGAGGACACAACCCTATTGAGAGAAGACAGCAGAGGCCCTCTGAGAGGAGTGGTCGTAGTTCCTCAGAGAGAACTCACTGTAGTCCCTCTGAAAGATTGGACGGAGTCCCTCTGAGAGGAACAGAGACGGTCATTCTGAGCAGAGCCAACAGAACCAAATTGAAAGGGGCCAGTACAGTTCATGTGGGAAAACCTATCTCCGTGTTTTGACGGGTGAGAAGACAGCCCTACTGAGGGGAAGACAGCACCTGTCCTCAGAGACGAGTGGTCGCAGTTCCTCAGATAGAACTCACTGTAGTCTGTCTGAAAGAAATCAAAGCAGTCCCTTTGAGAGGAACAGACACAGTCATTCTGAGCAGAGCCAACAGAACCAATTTGAAAGGGGCCAGTACAGTTTATGTGGGAAAACGTATCTCCGTGTATTGGTTGTGAGAGGGACACGGCCCTACTGAGGGAAAGACAGCACAGTCCCTCTGAGAGGAGTGATCATATTCCTCAGATAGAACTCATGTAGTCCCTCTGAAAGAAAATGGGCACAGTCCCACTGAGAGGAACAGAGATAGTCATTCTGAGCATAGACCAATAGAACCAATATGAAAGGGGCCAGTACAGTTCATGTGGAAAAATCTTATCTCCGGGGCTTGGAGGTGTGAGGACAAGCCCATACTTAGGGAAGACAGCACAGGTCCTCTGAGAGGAGTGGTGTCGCAGTTCCTCAGAGAGAACTCACTGTAGTCCCTCTGAATGAAATGGACGCAGTCTCTCTGAAAGAAACAGAGACACTCATTCTGAGCAGAAACAACAGAAACCAGTCTGAAACGGGACCAGTACAGTTGGTGTGAGAGGACACAACCCTATAGAAAAGACAGCAGAGGCCCTCTGAGAGGAGTGGTCGTAGTTCCTCAGAGAGAACTCACTGTAGTCCCTCTGAAAGATTGGACGGAGTCCGTCTGGAGGCACAGAGACAGTCATCTGAGCAGAGCCAAAAGAACCAATTTGAAACGGGCCAGTACAGTTCATGAGGGAAAGCCTATCTCCGTGTGTTGGAGGGGAAAGGACACAGCCCTACTGAGGGAAGACAGCACAGGTCCTCTGAGAGGAGTTGGCTCCATTCCTCAGATAGAACTCACTGTAGTCTGTCTGAAAGAAATGGACGCAGTCCCTCTGAGAGGGTACAGACACAGTCATTTTTGAGAAGAGCCAACAGAACCAATTTGAAAGGGGCCAGTACAGCTCATGTGGGAAAACTTATCTACGTGTCTTGGAGGTGAGAGGACACAGCCCTACTGAGGGAAGACAGCACAGGTACTCTGAGAGGAGTGGTCGCAGTTTCACAGATAAAACTCACTGTAGTCCCTCTGAAAAAAATGGACACAGTTCCACTGAGAGGAACAGAGATATTTATTCTGAGCAGAACCAACAGATCCAGTCTGAAAGGGGCCAGTACAGTTGGTGTTGGAAACCCATCTCAGTTGCTTGGAAGTGAGAGGACACAGCCCTATTGAGAGAAGACAGCACAGGCCCTCTGCGAGGAGTGGGGTCCGCAGTTCCTCAGAAAGAACTCACTGTAGTCCGTCTGAAAGAAATGGACGCAGTCCCTCTGAGAGGAACAGACACAGTCATTCTGAGCAGAGCCAACAGAACCAATTTGAAAGGGGGCCAGTACAGTTCATGTGGGAAGGAAAAACCTATCTCTGTGTGTTGGAGGTGAGAGGACACAGCCCTACTGAGAGAAGACAGCACAGTCCCTCTGAGAGAGTGGTCGCAGTTCCTCAGATAGAAACTCATGTAGTCCCTCTGAAAGAAATGGGCACAGTCCCATGAGAGGAAAAGGAGATAGTCATTCTGAGCAGAACCAACAGAACTAGTCTGAAAGGGGCATGTACAGTGGTGTGGGGAAAAACCATCTCAGTCCCTAGGAAGTGAGAAGATACCCGCCATATTGAGAGAAGACAGCAAAGTCCCTCTGAGAGGAGTGGTCACAGTTCCTCAGATAGAACTCACTGTAGTCCCTCTGAATTGATATGGACGCAGTCCCACTGAGAGGAACAGAGATAGTCATTCTGAGCATAGACAATAGAACGAATATGAAAGGGGCCAGTACAGTTCATGTGGGAAATCTTATCTCTGGGCTTGGAGGTGTGGGAGGACAAGCCGCTTACTTAGGGAAGACAGCACAGGTCCTCTGAGAGGAGTGGTCGCAGTTCCTCAGAGAGAACTCACTGTAGTCCCTCTGAAAAGAAATGGACGCAGTCTCTCTGGAAAGAAACAGAGACAGTCATTCTGAGCAGAAACAACAGAACCAGTCTGAAAGGGACCAGTACAGTTGGTGGTCAGAGGACACAACCCTATAGAGAAGACAGCAGAGGCCCTCGAGAGGAGTGTTCGTAGTTCCTCAGAGAGAACTCACTGTAGTCCCTCAGAAAGATTGGACTGAGTCCCTCTGAGAGGCACAGAGACAGTCATTCTGAGTAGAGCCAACAGAACCAATTTGAAACGGGCCAGTACAGTTCATGTGGGAAAGCCTATCTCCGTGTGTTGGAGGTGAAAGGACACAGCCCTACTGAGGGAAGACAGCACAGGTCCTCTGAGAGGAGTGGTCGCAGTTCCTCAGATAGAACTCACTGTAGTCTGTCTGAAAGAAATGGACGCAATCCCTCTGAGAGGTACAGACACAGTCATTTTGAGAAGAAGGGCCAACAGAAACAATTTGAAAGGGGCCAGTACAGTTCATGTGGGAAAACTTATCTCCGTGTCTTGGAGGTGAGAGGGACACAGCCCTACTGACGGAAGACAGCACATGTCCTCTGAGAGGGAGTGGTCGCAGTTTCACAGATATAAAACTCACTGTAGTCCCTCTGAAAAAAATGGACACAGTCCCACTGAGAGGTACAGAGATACTTATTCTGAGCAGAACCAACAGAACCAGACTGAAAAGGGGCCAGTACAGTTGGTGTTGGAAAACCCATCTCAGTTGGCTTGGAAGTGAGAGGACACAGCCATATTGAGAGAAGACCGCACAGGCCCTCTGCGAGGAGTGGTCGCAGTTCCTCAGATAGAACTCACTGTAGTCTGTCTGAAAGAAATGGTAGCAGTCCCTTTGAGAGGAACAGACACAGTCATTTTGAGCAGAGCCTACAGAACCAATTTGAAAGGGGCCAGTACAGTTCATGTGGGGGAAAACCTATCTCCGTTTCTTGGAGGTGTGAAGACACAACCCTACTGAGGGGAGGACAGCACAGGTCCACTGAGAGGAGTGGTCGCAGTTCCTCAGATAGAACTCACTGTAGTCCCTCTGAAAGTAATGGACGCAGTTCCCTCTGAGAGGAACAATGACAGTCATTCTGAGCAGAACGAAAAGAACCAGTCCTGAAAGGGGCCAGTACAGTTGGTGTGGGGTAAACCCATCTCAGTCCATTGGAAGTGAGAGGACACAGCCCTATTAAGAGAAGACAGTACTGGGTCTCAGAGAGGAGTGGTCGCCGTTTCCTCAGAGAGAAATCACTGAGGTACCTCTGGAAGAAATGGATGCGGTCCGACTGAGAGGAAAAGACACAGTCCATTCTGAGCAGAGCTAACAGAACCAATTTGATGTGGCCAGTACACTTCATGTAGGAAAACTTATCTCCTTTGTTTGGAGGTGTGAGGACAAGCCCTAATTTGGGGAGACAGCACAGGTCCTCTGAGAGGAGTGGTCGCAGTTCCTCGAGAGAACACACTGTACTCCCTCTGAAAGAAATGGACGCAGTAGTACCTCTGAGAGAAACAGAGACAGTCTCTTCTGAACCAGTCTGAAAGGGAGCCAGTACAGTTGGTGTGAGAGGGACACAGCACTATTGACGAGAAGACAGTACAGGCCCTCTGAACTCACTGGTAGTCCGTTTGAAAGAAATGGACACAGTCCCTCTGAGAGGAACAGAGACAGTCATTCTGAGCAGAGCCAACAGAACCAATTTGAAAAGGGGCCAGTACAGTTCATGTGGGAAAACCTATCTCCGTTTCTTGGAGGTGAGAGGACACAGCCCTACTGAGGGAAGGCAGCACAGTCCCTCTGAGAGGAGTGGTCGCAGTTCCTCAGATAGAACTCATGTAGTCCCTCTGATAGAAATGGACACAGTCCCACTGAGAGGAACAGAGATAGTCATTCTGAGCAGAACCAACAGAACCAGTCTGAAAGGGGCATGTACAGTGGTGTGGAAAAAAACCATCTCACTCCCTAGGAAGTGAGGAGAAGAATACCGCCATATTGAGAGAAGACAGCACAGTCTCTTGAGAGGAGTGGTCGCAGTTCCTCAGATAGAACTCACTCTATTCCCTCTGAAGGAAATGGACGCCATCCCACTGAGAGGAACAGAGATGGTCATTCTGAGCATAGACAATAGAACCAATATGAAAGGGGCCAGTACAGTTCATGTGGGAAATCTTATCTCCGGTGCTTGGAGGTGTGAGGACAAGCCCGTACTTAGGGAAGACATCACAGATCCTCTGAGAGGAGTGGTCGCAGTTCCTCAGAGAGAACTCACTGTAGTCCCTCTGAAAGAAAATGGACGCAGTCTCTCTGAAAGAAACAGAGACAGTCATTCTGATCAGAAACAACAGAAACCCGTCTGAAAGGGACCAGTACAGTTTGGTGTGAGAGGACACAACCCTATAGAAAAGACAGCAGAGGCCCTCTGAGAGGAGTGGGTCGTAGTTCCTCAGAGTGAACTCACTGTAGGTCCCTCTGAAAGATTGGACGGAGTCCGTCTGGAGGCCACAGAGACAGTCATTCTGAGCAGAGCCAAAAGAACCAAATTTGAAACGGGCCAGTACCGTTCATGAGGGGAAAGCCTATCTCCGTGTGTGGAGGGGAAAAAGGACACAGCCCTACTGGAGGGAAGACAGCACAGGTCCTCTGAGAGGAGTGGCTCCATTCCTCAGATAGAACTCACTGTAGTCTGTCTGAAAGAAATGGACGCAGTCCCTCTGAGAGGTACGACACAGTCAATTTGAGAAGAGCCAACAGAACCAATTTGAAAGGGGCCAGTACAGCTCATGTGGAAAAACTTATCTACGTCTTGTCTTGGAGGTGAGAGGACACAGCCCTACTGAGGGAAGACAGCACAGGTACTCTGAGAGGAGTGGTCGCAGTTTTCACAGATAAAACTCACTGTTAGTCCCTCTGAAAAAAATGGACACAGTTCCACTGAGAGGACAGAGATATTTATTCTGAGCAGAACCAACCGATCCAGTCTGAAAGGGCCAGTACAGTTTGGTTTTGGAAACCCATCTCAGTTTTGCTGTGGAAGTGAGAGGACACAGCCCTATTGAGAGAAAGACAGCACAGGCCCTCTGCGAGGAGTGTGGTCGCAGTTCCTCAGAAAGAACTCACTGTAGTCCGTCTGAAAAGAAATGGACGCAGTCCCTCTGAGAGGAACAGACACAGTCATTCTGAGCAGAGCCAAACAGAACCCAATTTGAAAGGGGCCAGTACAGTTCATGGTGGGAAAACCTATCTCTGTGTGTTGGAGGTGAGAGGACACAGCCCTACTGAGAGAAAGACAGCACAGTCCCTCTGAGAGGAGTTGGGTCGCAAGTTCCTCAGATAGAACTCATGTAGTATCCCTCTGAAAGGAAATGGGCACAGTCCCATGAGAGAGGAAAGGAGATAGTCATTCTGAGCAGAACCAACCGAACTAGTCTGAAAGGGGCATGTACAGTGGTGTGGGGAAAAACCATCTCAGTCCCTAGGAAGTGAGAAGATACCGCCTATTGAGAGAAGACATGGCAAAGTCCTCTGAGAGGAGTGGTCACAGTTCCTCAGATAGAACTCACTGTAGCAGTCCCTCTGAATGATATGGACGCCGTCCCACTGAGAGGAACAGAGATAGTCATTCTGAGCATAGCACGACATAGAACGAATATGAAAGGGGCCAGTACAGTTCATGTGGGGAAATCTTATCTCTGGTGTATTTTTGGAGGTGTGAGGACAAGCCGTACTTAGGGAAGACAGCACAGGTCCTACTGAGAGGAGTGGTCGCAGGGTCCTCAGAGAGAACTCACTGTAGTCCCTCTGAAAGAAATGGACGCAGTCTCTCTGAAGAAACAGAGACAGTCATTCTGAGCAGAAACAACAGAACCAGTCTTGAAAGGGACCAGTACAGTTTGGTGTCAGAGGGACACCAACCCTATAGAGAAGACAGCAAGAGGCCCTCTGAGAGGAGTGTTTCGTAGTTCCTCAGAGAGAACTCACTGTAGTCCCTCAGAAAGATTGGACTGAGTCCCTCTGAGAGGCACAGAGACAGTTCATTCTGAGTATGCGAGCCAACAGAACCCAATTTGAAACGGGCCAGTACAGTTCATGTGGGAAAGCCTATCTCCGTGTGTTTGGAGGTGAAAGGACACAGCCCTACGAGGGAAGACAGCACCAGGTCCTCTGAGAGGAGTGGTCGCAGTTCTCAGATAGAAGCTCAACTGTAGTGGTCTTTCTGAAAGAAATGGACTGCGCAATCCCTCTGAGAGGTACCACACAGTCATTTTGAGAAGGGCCAACAGAAACAATTTGAAAGGGGCCAGTACAGTTCATGTGGGAAAACTTATCTCCGTTGTCTTGAGAGGTGAGAGGACCACAGCCCTACTGACGGAAGACAGCACATGTCCTCTGAGAGGAGTGGTCGTGAGTTTCACAGATAAAACTCACTGTAGTCCCTCTGTCAAAAAAATGGACACAAGTCCCACTGAGAGGTACAGAGATACTTATTCTGAGCAGACAACCAGTACAGAACCAGACTGAAAGGGGCCAGTACAGTTGGTGTTGGAAACCATCTCAGTGGTTGCTTGGAAGTGAGAGGACACACAGCCATATTGAGAGAAGACAGCACAAGGCCCTCTGCGAGGAGTACAGGGTCGCAGTTCCTCAGATAGAACTCACGTAGTCTGTCTGAAAAAGAAATGGTTAGCAGCACACCCCTTTGAGAGGAACAGACACAGTCACATTTTGAGCAGAGCCTACAGAACCAATTTGAAAGGGGCCAGTACAGTTCATGTGGGAAAACACCGCTATCCCGTTTCTTGGAGGTGTGAGACACACAACCCTACTGAGGGGAGGACAGCACAGGTCCACTGAGAGGAGTGGTCCGCAGTTCCTCAGATAAACTCACTGTAGTCCTCTGAAAAGTAATGGACGCAGTGCCCTCTGAGAGGAACCAATGACAGTCATTCTGAGCAGAACGAAAAGAACCAGTCTGAAAGGGGCCCAGTACAGTTTGGTGTGGGTAAAACCCATCTCATGTCCATTGGAAAGGGATTGAGGACACAGCCCTATTAAGAGAAGACAGTACTGGTCTCAGAGAGGAGTGGTCGCCGTTCCTCAGAGAGAAATCACTGAGGTAACCTCTGGAGAAAAATGGGATGCGGTCCGACTGAGAGGAAAAGACACAGTCATTCTGAGCAGAGCTAAGCAGAACCAATTTGATGTGGCCAGTCCACACTTCATGTAGGAAAACTTATCTCCGTGTTTGGAGGTGTGAGGACAAGCCCTATATTTGGGGAGACAGACACAGGTCCTCTGAGAGAAGTGGTCGCAGTTCCTCAGAGAGAACACACTGTACTCCCTCTGAAGAAATGGACGCAGTAACCAATCTGAGAGAAACACAGAGGACAGTCTTTCTGAAACCAGTCTGAAAGGAGCCAGAGTACAGTTGGATGTGATGAGGACACAGCACTATTGAGAGAAGACAGTACAGGCCCTCTGACGGCGCCACTGTAGTCCGTTTGAAAGAAATGGACAACAGTCCCTCTGAGAGGAACAGAGACAGTCCTTCTGAGCAGAGCCAACAGAAACAATTTGAAAGGGGCCAGTACAGTTCATGTGGGAAAACCCTATCTCCGTTTTTCTTGGAGGTGAGAGGACACAGCCCCTACTGAGGGAAGGCAGCACAGTCCCTCTGAGAGGAGGAGTGGTCGCAGTTCCTCAGATAGAACTCATGTAGTCCCTCTGATAGAAATGGACACAGTCCCACTGAGAGGAACAGAGATAGTCATTCTGAGCAGAACCAACAGAACCAGTCTGAAAGGGGCAATGTACAGTGGGGTGGAAAAAACCATCTCACACCCCTAGGAAGTGAGAAGATACCGCCATATTGAGAGAAGACAGCACAGTCCCTTGAGAGGAGTGGTCGCAGTTCCTCAGATAGAACTCACTGTATTCCCTCTGAAGGAAAGGATGGACGCCATCCCACTGAAGAGGAACAGAGATGGTCATTCTGAGAATAGACAATAGAAACAATATGAAAGGGGCCAGTACAGTTTCATTGTGGGAAATCTTATCTCCCGGTGCTTGGAGGTGTGAGGACAAGCACAGTCGTACTTAGGGAAGACATCACAGATCTCTGAGAGGAGTGGTCGTCGCAGTTCCTCAGAGAGAACTCACACTGTAGTCCCTCTGAAAGAAATGGACGCAGTCTCTCTGAAAGAACAGAGACAGTCCATTCTGAGCAGAAACAACAGAACCCGTCTGAAAGGGACCAGTACAGTTGGTGTGAGAGGACACAACCCTTAGAGAAGACAGCAGAGGCCCCTGAGAGGAGTGGTCATAGTTCCTCAGAGAGAACTCACTGTCGTCCTCTGAAAGATTGGACGGAAGTCCCTCTGAGAGACACAGAGACAGTCCCATTCTGAGCAGAGCCAAACAGAACCAATTTTGAAACGGGCCAGTACAGTTCATGTGGGAAAGCCTATCTCCGTGTGTTGGAGGTGAAAGGACACAGCCCTACTGAGGGAAGACAGCACACGTCCTCTGAGAGGAGTTGGCTCCATTCCTCGATAGAACTCACTGTAGTCTGTCTGAAAAAAAATGGACGCAATAATCCCTCTGATAGGAATAGAGGACCAGTCATTCTGAGAAGAGCCATCAGAAACCAATTTGAAAGGGGCCAGTACAGTTCAGTGGGAAAACTTATCTCTGTTGTCTTGGAGGTGAGAGGACACAGCCCTATTGAGGGAAGACAGCACAGGTCCTCTGAGAGGATAAAGTGGTCGCAGTTTCACAGATAAAACTCACTGTAGTCCCTCTGAAAAAAAATGGACACTGTTTCCACTGAGTGGAACAGAGATAGTTATTCTGAGCAGAACCAACAGAACCAGTCTTAAAGGGGCCAGTACAGTTGTTGTTGGAAACCCATCTCAGTTGCTTGCAAAGTGAGAGGACACAGACCTATTGAGAGAAGACAGCACAGGCCCTCTGCGAGGAGTGGTCGCAGTTCCTCAGATAGAACTCACTGTAGTCCGTCTGAAAGAAATGGTAGCAGTTCCCTTTGAGAGGAACAGACACAGTCCATTCTGAGCAGAGGCCTACAGAACCAATTAGAAAGGGGCCAGTACAGTTCATTTTGAAAACCTATCAGCGTTTCCTGGAATTGTGAAGACACAACCCTACTGAGGGGAAGACAGCACAGGTCCACTGAGAGGAAGTGGTCGCAGTTCCTCAGATAGAACTCACTGTAGTCCCCTCTGAAAGAAATGCAACGCAGTCCCTCTGAGAGGAACAGAGACAGTCATTCTCAGCAGAACGAACAGAACCAGTCTGAAAGGGGCCAGTATAGGTTGGTGTGGGTAAATCCCATCTCATTCCCTTGGAAGTGAGAGGACACAGCCCTATTAAGAGAAGACATCACAGGCTCTCTGAGAGGAGTGGTCGCAGTTCGTCAGAGAGAAATCACTGTAGTCCCTCTGAAAGAAATGGATGCGGTCCGACTGAGAGGAACAGACACCAGTCATTATGAGCAGAGCCAACAGAACCAATTTGATGTGGCCAGTACACTTCATGTAGGAAAACTTATCTCCGTTGTTGGAGGTGTGAGGACAGCCCTAATTTTGGGGAGACAGCACAGGTCCTCTGAGAGGAGTGGTCGCAGTTCCTCAGAGAGAACTCACTGTACTCCCTCTGAAAGAAATGGACGCAGTACCTCTGAGAGAAACAGAGACAGTCATTCTGAGCAGAACCAACAGAACCAGTCAGAAAGGGGCCAGAACAGTTGGTGTGAGAGGACACAGCCCTATTGAGAGAAGACAGTACAGGACCTCTGAGAGGAGTGGTCGCAGTTCCTCAGAGAGAACTCACTGCAGACCCTCTGAACGATTGGACGCAGTCCCTCTGAGAGGAACAGAGACAGTCATTCTGAGCAGAGCCAACAGAACCAATTTGAAAGGGGACAGTACAGTTTATGTGGGATAACGTATCTCCCTTTCTTAGAGGTGAGAGGACACGGCCCTACTGAGGGAAGACAGCACAGGTCCTCTGAGAGGAGTGGTCGCAGTTCCTCAGAAAGAATTCACTGTAGTCCGTCTGAAAGAAATGGATGCAGTCCCTCTGAGAGTAACAGAGACAGTCATTCTGAGCAGAGCCAACCGAACCAATTTGAAAGGGGCCAGTACAGTTTATGTGGGAAAACGTATCTCCGTGTCTTGGAGGTGACAAGACACGGCCCTACTGAGGGAAGACAGCACAGGTCCTCTGAGGAGTGGTCGCAGTTCCTCAGATAGAACTCATGTAGTCTCTGTGAAAGAAATGGACACAGTCCCACTGAGCGGTACAGAGATAGTCAATCTGAGCAGAACCAACAGAACCAGTCTGAAAGGGGCATGTACAGTGGTGTGAGAAAAACCATCTCAGTCCCTAGGAAGTGAGAAGATACCGCCATATTGAGAGAAGACAGCACAGTCCCTCTGAGAGGAGTGGTCGCAGTTCCTCAGATAGAACTCCCTGTAGTTCTTCTGAAGGAAATGGACGTCGACCTACTGAGAGGAACAGAGATAGTCATTCTGAGCATAGACAATAGAACCAATATCAAAGGGGCCAGTACAGTTCATGTGGGAAATCTTATCTCCGGTGCTTGGAGGTGTGAGGACAAGCCGTACTTAGGGAAGACAGCACAGGTCCTCTGAGAGGAGTGGTCGCAGTTCCTCAGAGAGAACTCACTGTAGTCCCTCTGAAAGAAATGGACGCAGTCTCTCTGAAAGAAACAGAGACAGTCATTCTGAGCAGAAACAACAGAACCAGTCTGAAAGGGACCAGTACAGTTGGTGTGAGAGGACACAACCCTATTGAGAGAAGACAGCAGAAGCCCTCTGAGAGGAGTGGTCGTAGTTCCTCAGAGAGAACTCACTGTAGTCCCTCTGAAAGATTGGACGGAGTCCCTCTGAGAGGAACAGAGACGGTCATTCTGAGCAGAGCCAACAGAACCAATTTGAAAGGGGCCAGTACAGTTCATGTGGGAAAACCTATCTCCGTGTGTTGGCGGTGATAGGACACAGCCCTACTGTGGGGGAAGACAGCACCTGTGCTCAAAACGATGTGGTCGCAGCAGTTCCTCAGATAGAACTCACTGTAGTCTGTCTGAAAGAAATCAAAGCAGTCCCTTTGAGAGGAACACACACAGTCATTCTAAGCAGAGCCAACAGAACCAATTTGAAAGGGGCCAGTACAGTTCATGTGGGAAAACCTATCTCCGTTTCTTGGAGGTGAGAGGACACAGCCCTACTGAAGGAAGACAGCACAGGTCCTCTGAGAGGAGTGGTCGCAGTTCCTCAGATAGAACTCACTGTAGTCCCTCTGAAAGAAATGGACGCAGTCCCTCTGAAAGAAAAAACAGAGACAGTCATTCTGAGCAAAACCAACAGAACCAGTCGTAAAGGGGCCAGTACAGTTGGTGTGAGTGGACACAGCCCTATTGAGAGAAGACAGTACAGGCCCTCTGAGAGGAGTGGTCACAGTTCCTCAGAGAGAACTAACTGTAGTCCCTCTGAATGATTGGACGCAGTCCCTCTCAGAGGAACAGAGACAGTCATTCTGAGCAGAGCCAACAGAACCAATTTGAAAGGGGCCAGTACAGTTTATGTGGGAAAACGTATCTCCGTGTCTTGGAGGTGAGAGGACACGGCCCTACTGAGGGAAGACAGCACAGGTCCTCTGAGAGGAGTGGTCCCAGTTCCTCAGAAAGAACTCACTGTAGTCCGTCTGAAAGCAATGGACGCAGTCTCTCTGAGAGGAACAGAGACAGTCATTCTGAGCAGAGCCAACAGAACCAATTTGAAAGGGGCCAGTACAGTTCATGTGGGAAAACCTATCTCTGTGTGTTGGAGGTGAGAGGACACAGCCCTACTGAGGGAAGACAGCACAGTCCCTCTGAGAGGAGTGATCGCAGTTCCTCAGATAGAACTCATGTAGTCCCTCTGAAAGAAATGGGCACAGTCCCACTGAGAGGAAAGGAGATAGTCATTCTGAGCAGAACCAACAGAACTAGTCTGAAAGGGGCATGTACAGTGGTGTGGGAAAAACCATCTCACTCCCTAGGAAGTGAGAAGATACCGCCATATTGAGAGAAGACAGCACAGTCCCTCTGAGAGGAGTGGTCGCAGTTCCTCAGATAGAACTCACTGTAGTCCCTCTGAATGATATGGACGCCGTCCCACTGAGAGGAACAGAGATAGTCATTCTGAGCATAGACAATAGAACCAATATCAAAGGGGCCAGTACAGTTCATGTGGGAAATCTTATCTCCGGTGCTTGGAGGTGTGAGGACAAGCCGTACTTAGGGAAGACAGCACAGGTCCTCTGAGAGGAGTGGTCGCAGTTCCTCAGAGAGAACTCACTGTAGTCCCTCTGAAAGAAATGGACGCAGTCTCTCTGAAAGAAACAGAGACAGTCATTCTGAGCAGAAACAACAGAACCAGTCTGAAAGGGACCAGTACAGTTGGTGTGAGAGGACACAACCCTATAGAGAAGACAGCAGAGGCTGTCTGAGAGGAGTGGTCGTAGTTCCTCAGAGAGAACTCACTGTAGTCCCTCTGCTGAAAGATTGGTCGGAGTCCCTCTGAGAGGCACAGAGACAGTCATTCTGAGCAAAGCCAGAACAGAACCAATTTGAAACGGGCCAGTACAGTTCATGTGCGAAAGCCTATCTCCGTGTGTTGGAGGTGAAAGGACACAGCCCTACTGAGGGAAGACAGCACAGGTCCTCTGAGAGGAGTTGGCTCCATTGCTCAGATAGAACTCACTGTAGTCCGTCTGAAAGAAATGGACGCAGTCCCTCTGAGAGGTACAGACACAGTCATTCTGAGAAGAGCCAACTGAACCAATTTGAAAGGGGCCAGTACAGTGCATGTGGGAAAACTTATCTCCGTGTCTTGGAGTTGAGAGGACACAGCCCTACTGAGGGAAGACAGCACAGGTCTTCTGAGAAGGAGTGGTCGCATTTTCACAGATAAAACTCACTGTAGTCAGTCTGAAAAAAATGGACGCAGTACCACTGAGAGGAACAGAGATAGTTATTCTGAGCAGAACCAACAGAACCAGTCTGAAAGGGGCCAGTACAGTTGGTGTTGGAAACCCATCTCAGTTGCTTGGAAGTGAGAGGACACAGCCCTATTGAGAGAAGACAGCACAGTCCCTCTGAGAGGAGTGGTCGCAGTTCCTCAGAGAGAACTCACTGTAGTCCGTCTGAAAGAAATGGACACAGTCCCTCTGAGAGGAACAGAGATAGTCATTCTGAGCAGAACCAACAGAACCAGTCTGAAAGGGGCATATACAGTGGTGTGGGAAAAACCATCTCACTCCCTAGGAAGTGAGAAGATACCGCCATATTTAGAGAAGACAGCACAGTCCCTCTGAGAGAGTGGTGTCGCAGTTCCTCAGAGAGAGAACTCACTGTAGTTCCTCTGAAGGAAATGGACGTCGTCCCACTGAAGGAACAGAGATAGTCATCTGAGCATAGACAATAGACCCAATATGAAAGGGGCCAGTACAGTTCATGTGGGTAATCTTATCTCCGGTGCTTGGAGGTGTGAGGACAAGCCGTACTTAGGGAAGACAGCACAGGTCCTCTGAGAGGAGTGGTCACAGTTCCTCCTCAGAGAGAACTCACTGTAGTCCCTCTGAAAGAAATGGACGCAGTCTTTCTGAAAGAAACAGAGACAGTCATTCTGAGCAGAAACAACAGAACCAGTCTGAAAGGGACCAGTACAGTTGGTGTGAGAGGACACAACCCTATTGAGAGAAGACAGCAGAAGCCCTCTGAGAGGAGTGGTCGTAGTTCCTCAGAGAGAACTCACTGTAGTCCCTCTGAAAGATTGGACGGAGTCCCTCTGAGAGGAACAGAGACGGTCATTCTGAGCAGAGCCAACAGAACCAATTTGAAAGGGGCCAGTACAGTTCATGTGGGAAAACCTATCTCCGTGTGTTGGCGGTGATAGGACACAGCCCTACTGTGGGAAGACAGCACCTGTGCTCAAAACGAGTGGTCGCAGTTCCTCAGATAGAACTCACTGTAGTCTGTCTGAAAGAAATCAAAGCAGTCCCTTTGAGAGGAACAGACACAGTCATTCTAAGCAGAGCCAACAGAACCAATTTGAAAGGGGCCAGTACAGTTCATGTGGGAAAACCTATCTCCGTTTCTTGGAGGTGAGAGGACACAGCCCTACTGAAGGAAGACAGCACAGGTCCTCTGAGAGGAGTGGTCGCAGTTCCTCAGATAGAACTCACTGTAGTCCCTCTGAAAGAAATGGACGCAGTCCCTCTGAAAGAAACAGAGACAGTCATTCTGAGCAAAACCAACAGAACCAGTCGTAAAGGGGCCAGTACAGTTGGTGTGAGTGGACACAGCCCTATTGAGAGAAGACAGTACAGGCCCTCTGAGAGGAGTGGTCACAGTTCCTCAGAGAGAACTAACTGTAGTCCCTCTGAATGATTGGACGCAGTCCCTCTCAGAGGAACAGAGACAGTCATTCTGAGCAGAGCCAACAGAACCAATTTGAAAGGGGCCAGTACAGTTTATGTGGGAAAACGTATCTCCGTGTCTTGGAGGTGAGAGGACACGGCCCTACTGAGGGAAGACAGCACACGTCCTCTGAGAGGAGTGGTCCCAGTTCCTCAGAAAGAACTCACTGTAGTCCGTCTGAAAGCAATGGACGCAGTCTCTCTGAGAGGAACAGAGACAGTCATTCTGAGCAGAGCCAACAGAACCAATTTGAAAGGGGCCAGTACAGTTCATGTGGGAAAACCTATCTCTGTGTGTTGGAGGTGAGAGGACACAGCCCTACTGAGGGAAGACAGCACAGTCCCTCTGAGAGGAGTGATCGCAGTTCCTCAGATAGAACTCATGTAGTCCCTCTGAAAGAAATGGGCACAGTCCCACTGAGAGGAAAGGAGATAGTCATTCTGAGCAGAACCAACAGAACTAGTCTGAAAGGGGCATGTACAGTGGTGTGGGAAAAACCATCTCACTCCCTAGGAAGTGAGAAGATACCGCCATATTGAGAGAAGACAGCACAGTCCCTCTGAGAGGAGTGGTCGCAGTTCCTCAGATAGAACTCACTGTAGTCCCTCTGAATGATATGGACGCCGTCCCACTGAGAGGAACAGAGATAGTCATTCTGAGCATAGACAATAGAACCAATATCAAAGGGGCCAGTACAGTTCATGTGGGAAATCTTATCTCCGGTGCTTGGAGGTGTGAGGACAAGCCGTACTTAGGGAAGACAGCACAGGTCCTCTGAGAGGAGTGGTCGCAGTTCCTCAGAGAGAACTCACTGTAGTCCCTCTGAAAGAAATGGACGCAGTCTCTCTGAAAGAAACAGAGACAGTCATTCTGAGCAGAAACAACAGAACCAGTCTGAAAGGGACCAGTACAGTTGGTGTGAGAGGACACAACCCTATAGAGAAGACAGCAGAGGCTGTCTGAGAGGAGTGGTCGTAGTTCCTCAGAGAGAACTCACTGTAGTCCCTCTGAAAGATTGGTCGGAGTCCCTCTGAGAGGCACAGAGACAGTCATTCTGAGCAAAGCCAACAGAACCAATTTGAAACGGGCCAGTACAGTTCATGTGCGAAAGCCTATCTCCGTGTGTTGGAGGTGAAAGGACACAGCCCTACTGAGGGAAGACAGCACAGGTCCTCTGAGAGGAGTTGGCTCCATTGCTCAGATAGAACTCACTGTAGTCTGTCTGAAAGAAATGGACGCAGTCCCTCTGAGAGGTACAGACACAGTCATTCTGAGAAGAGCCAACAGAACCAATTTGAAAGGGGCCAGTACAGTTCATGTGGGAAAACTTATCTCCGTGTCTTGGATGTGAGAGGACACAGCCCTACTGAGGGAAGACAGCACAGGTCTTCTGAGAAGGAGTGGTCGCATTTTCACAGATAAAACTCACTGTAGTCAGTCTGAAAAAAATGGACACAGTCCCACTGAGAGGAACAGAGATAGTTATTCTGAGCAGAACCAACAGAACCAGTCTGAAGGGGCCAGTACAGTTGGTGTTGGAAACCCATCTCAGTTGCTTGGAAGTGAGAGGATACAGCCCTATTGAGAGAAGACAGCACAGGCCCTCTGAGAGGAGTGGTCGCAGTTCCTCAGATAGAACTCATGTAGTCCCTCTGAAAGAAATGGACACAGTCCCACTGAGAGGAACAGAGATAGTCATTCTGAGCAGAACCAACAGAACCAGTCTGAAAGGGGCCAGTACAGTTGGTGTGGGAAAACGCATCTCTCTGCGAGAACCCATCACAGTCCCGCTAAGGAGAGACTCCAACACAGCCTCCCCAGGGAGTGGCTCAGACACGATCTGTCTGAAAATTGCAAGGGCTCCTCAAACACGTCTCCTAGGGACCACACACAAAATACTCCAAAACAGGCCAAGTTTAGAGGCCTGCAGCTAACAGATGAGAAGAGATTCGTCCCCATTATTCAATGACTGGATCAAGCCTTCACCGACCTGCCCCTTTGGTGGCTTCTTTCCTGCTTGGCCACTGCCTTTGATACCAGCACCGTCAGCACTCAGAGCTTCTATGCCGCTCTACCTGGCGGAAGGGAGGTGGGAATGGGTCTGTAATTTCTCTAAGTAAATAAAGGGGCGATAATTGATCTCCACCTAGAAAGCCCACTCGTCGTGCTGGAGGGGGGAACGGAGGCTGAAGGGATATTGGGTGTCGCGCAAAGGGATGGAACAGGAGGAAGGGGCCCTGAAGCCATGTTTGGGGCTCTAAACCCCACCTACAGATTCCCTTGGCGGGGTCTCAGAGGAAGGAGTTGTGTCACGTGACTCACTCCAGCCACAGCCCCCTAGGAAGCTGCCAGGCAGATGCAGACCTTGAGATCTAGGATCTGCAGCTCTGACTCCACATCCCCCTCAAACTCCTAATACCGTATTTCTCTGAATCAAAGATGCATCATTTACTTTGTTTTAGATAGCACGAGTGGGGTGGGGCAGAGGGAGAAGAAGAGCGAATCTAAGGCAGATCCGCACCCAGTACAGAGCCCAATGCAGAACTTGATCTCACAATCCTAGTTCATGTGCTGAGCCGAAAATTAATAAGAGTCAGATGCTTTACCCACCAAGTCACCCAGGTACCCCAGATACATCATTTAAAACTTCACATGCAGGGGCGCCTGAATGGCTCAGCGAGTTAACCCTCTGCCTTCAGCTTGGGTCATGATCTCAGGGTCCTGGGATGGAGCCCTGCATCAGGCTCTCTGCTCAGCAGGGAGCCTGCTTCCCCCTGTCTCTCTGCCTGCCTCTCTGCCTACTTGTGATCTCTCTCTCTGTGTCAAATAAATAAATGAAATTTTAAAAAAATATATAAAACTTGATATGCAACCCAATTTCTAAGATAATAAAATGTGATTATATATATGTTTAGGAATTGATGAAACCTACTGACTTGGCTTAACCGGCTAGATTCTTCTCTTTAGGAGCTTTCATGTAGAGGGGGAGACTCTGCTTTCTTCCTGGCTTCCTTCTGGCCCCAGCTCCGGCCTCTGGATTTGCCCTTCCAGCTCTGGTCCCAGGTCTGCCCCCTCCCTCACAGAGCCTCCCTCCCTCTCAGTCGGGACCTCACCCGCCTCTGAACTCCACTTCAAATCACATCCTTTATCTTCACCGAGGTACTCAATTAGCTGAGCCACAGTGGTGTCCAACTTCCCCCAATTTCAGTCTGTTAGGCGTTCTGCCTCAGATCCCCTTTTATAGTTTTCCTAGTTCTGGCTCTAGCATCTAGCAAGCACTCAGCAGGTACCTGTTGCCTGTGCGAAAATGAGAGGCCCAGGAGGAAAAAGCAATGTCTGAGGAGGAATGCTGGCTGTGAGGGCGGTCCGGGAAGTGGGCGGCCAGGAAGGGTGGAGCCCGCCTCACCTTCATCCAGCACTTTTCCACCAGGCTGCTGCTGCCTGAGCCCCGCACCTTGAGGTAGCAGTCGACGGCACGGCTATACTCTCCAGCCTGCTCCCACTGGCGAGCTTGGTCCACGAGCCCCTCCATGCCCCTGAGATGAGAGTACACGTGACCAGGACAAGCTGGGCAGCGTGGCCTATCCCGTGCACCTTGTGACCCAAGCTCCAGTCCTGCCCACACTTGCTGCTTCCTGGCGTCAAACCTGGCCCCTTTCTTGGTAGCCTCCCGCTCATACTCTTCCCTCAGAACCTCCAGCTGACCCCGCACATAGTCCTTGTAGATCCACAGAGCGTCGCTCCATAATCCAGCCTCCTGCTCAGATTTCCAGGTATCAGGAAGGCAGAGGCCGGCATGACACCTTCCCACTGCCACACAGGTGCTCTATACTATGGGCCACGGATCCCTAGGTCCTTGCACCTCTCTTCTCCTCCTTGTCTCCTTCCCCCTCTCCAGTGCTAACTCTCTGGATCTTTCCCAGTAGTATTGGTTAGTGTAGTGCTCTGTGGGTTCTTACATTCTCTTGCCCTACCTCATAATAATTGATGGGCAGGCCCTGTCTCTGGGCCCGAAGCAGCAGCCCTTCTGCTTTCTGAATGTCCTTCTCCTCCAAGGCCCCCCGGGCCTGCCCCACAAGCGCCTCGGCGACAGTGTCAGGATCGTGGGCCTCGGCCACTTGCTGAGCTGCTTCCCAGGCCTGGTTATGGAAGAACCTGCTCCCAGAAGAGGACACGGGAGGCTCAGCACAGGACTGAGGCCTCAATAGTGGGAGACAGACAGCCATATCAGAGGGGGTAGAAGATTTATTGGTACTAGGTTCAGGTGAAGGTGGCCATGCCAGGTCCTGGGGCTGCGGTTGGGAGGACGGGTGTAAGGAATTGACGGGTAACTCACATGAGGGCTGCTTCCTTGGGCGTACCAGCCCTGCCGAATTCAGCTTTGGCCTCTTCGAATTTACCCTGTAGGGACAGAAGGGCAGCCGCACACGATCAGAAGCAGATTGCCATCATGGCAGCCGGGAGACAGGAGGAGGTCCAGGTTAAAAGCAAGGGAGGAGGAGCAGGTACATAGCATATGGGAGATGCATCTCAGGGGTTTTGTGCTTGAGGGCCAGCCGGGAGAGTTCAAAAGCAAATTCAAATGAGCTGAAATGGAAGGTGTAGGTAAGGTCTGCCTACTCAGTACTTTCATTTTATAAGAGGCGGAGCAGGGCAAGAGAAAACAAATAGGGTAGTAGAGACGGGGCCAGGGGAGGGGAAAGGACAGACTGAGAAGACAACCCATGTGAAGTGACACAGAAGCACACAGACACGTAAAGGAGGACGGGGTCAGGGGACACTTGGAAAAGCCTGTGCTTCCTGCGACCAGTGGGCATAAAGGAATGGGGATGGGCGCGAGGCAGGGGACCGCAGTGAGCCTCCCAGCACTACTCTGCCTCGGGAGCGAGGGCTCTGGGTTCTCCACCACTTCCTCCTGAGCCACATTTATACTAGCAGAAAAAACTGTCTCTCTAAAACATGGACTACCCTCAGCCATCTGACTCCATGCAGGATTATTACTGGTCTTTGTAACATTTGCTTAAGAAAAGCTCTTTTTGCATTTAACAGAAGCCCACTTCTGTTACTCAGAAGTCAATTACTGGCTTAGTGCACCTTCACTTTAAAAGCTCTTCTCTCTGGGGCACCTGCCTGGCTCAGTCTGTAGAATGAGGGACCCTTGATCTGAGGTTGAGTTCAAGCCCCACACTGGCTATAGTAATTGCTTAAAAAGGTCTTTTTGAAAAAGAAGGAAAAACGCGGATCACTTTCCATCTTCTTAGAACAGCTAAACACTGTTCTGAGGCCCCGGGGAACAGGGGCAGAGCTACTGATTCATTCCTTGCCTCTGCATCACGTTCTTCCAAGGATTTCTTCACTCCTGCCTCCATTTTCAGAAACACTTCTCAGCTATACAGCCGTTTTCCTTGTCTATGTAGAGGCTCTGTCTCGAAAGGGTCCAGGGGAGAGAAGCCGTGGGGCCTCATCAGTTGTCGGCGGCGTGGTCCACGGCAGCTGCCTGGAGTCCGAGCTTAGTGAGCAGTCTCACTGAGGATGCTCCTCCCAGGCTCTTTGCCCACAGATAGGCCACGTGCTTGTGGGCATCAGCTCCTCTGTGAGCCTTGGGAACCTGTGAAGCAAAGCCATTTGGCAATCCTCCCATGCAGGGCCACAGGGCTACTCCCTTCCCCTCTCTGACCGGACTGCAGCGTTGACAAAGGTCAGGTCTTTCTACTAGAACAGGGATACGGCTCAGTTTTGGGGTCTGTTAGCCTTAGCCTGCTCAGGGTCCAAGGATGGACTTCAGGTAGTCCACAGACCCCTCCTACCGCATGTGAAATTTTTGCCTGTCGGTATGGGTGTTTTTCAAAGAGACCCACGACCAGTTCAGAATGCGTCACTTGAGAGTGGGGAAGAGGGACGGGCGTGTCCCCAGAGTGACCTGGACTCCTTACCCGGTAGGCCTCCTCCCAAAGCCCATTGGACCGGTCCATGTTCACTGTTGCCTTCCACTCCTGAGCCTCGAGGTAGTGATACTCGGCCTCCTGCAGTCGGCCTTCAGCCTCCAGCTCCTGGCGAAAGGAGGGTCAGGATGGGGCGAGGGGGACGTGGGGCCTGTTCGGGGAAGAGATGGCCGAGACCGGAGAAGGGCTCACCTTGCCCAGGCGTAGGTGTGTGTCACTGAGGAGATCTGGGTGGTGCTTCCCTACCAGGCGGATCATATCATCATCCAGCTTGTGCTCCCTCTCCCTCTGGTGTTCCCCTGCTCCTGTGCGGACACTCTGTCAAATAAGTGAACAAAATTTTAAAAAAGAGAAAAAGAATGAAGGAACCAATGAATAATAAATGGTAGGAAAAAAGGACAGAGGGAGAGAAAACAGAAAAGTGGGCTCAGGAACTAAGAAATTACCTTGCAATGTCATACACGGTGAGTTCAGAGGCCCTAAAGCAATGTCATGCACCTGCGTAATTCTAAACTCTCCAGTTAACCACATACAGGTAATAAAGCTTTTTCTGTTTTGTTTTAGAGAGGGATGGAGACACGGGTGGGGCAGAGGGAGAGGGAAAGAGAGAATCTTCAACAGACTCCATGCCCAGCGTGGAGCCCCTCGGGGTGCTTGATGTCACAAGCCTGAGATCATGGCGTGAGCTGAAATCAAGAGTCTGACACTTAAGACTGAGCTATCCAGGCGCCCCAGGTAGTAAAGTTTTAAACCAGGAAGATGGAAGTGGCGATCTCTGTACCCCTTCAATTTGGTGTTTAAATCTTTTCTTACAATAAACGGGAAGGGCTATAGCAGGAAAGTTGCCAAAGAGTTGCCTGATACACTCTGTTCTCCAGAACAGCTCTGCCAGGGGTTCAATTTGGCACTGTGGCAGTGTCCAGAAGGAGATTTTGGTGCAGCAGGCTATCAGCTGCTTACCTGGCTAGGTCCCACACATGTCAACTCAAACTCATTCTTGTAAATGCTTCTCCGGAGGCAGCAGTCAAACTGTTTCACTCCACCAGAGTGTGCCCTAGAAGGGAAAGCAACAACATAAAAGGTAACAGGCATCAGAAGGATATCTGGAGACACCCTTGAAACCCAAGTTCTAGAATCTAGGAAAGAGTTAGCAGTAAAAGGGCTGGCAGTTTGGGGAAGTACCAGATGGAAAGAGGTGGCACTCACAGGACGCCAGGATAGTGATGGGAGGAAAGGGAGAAATCAGCCCTGCCTACAGAATTCTTTGTCTCTTTTTTGGCTTCCCATAAAGTGTGAATTTCTCTTTCCTGCCGTTAATGTCCTATTTTTAGGTTGAAGTCAAAAGGGAAGAAGAGAGTCTCTAGTTTCAGGGAGAGTGCTTTAGGCTAAGGCCGGGGATTTTTCCTAGGTTGGAGAAAGTCACCCAGGCAGAAAGGGATTACTAGTAAAACGCACCGCACAGAGTCATGAGCCATCCCGTTTCCAGGCCAAGGCAGTGACGGTATATACATTGGCAATCTCCTTGCGCTTTGCCTCTTCCCAGATGCTTCTTCGAGGGCTCCAGTTGAGTACCCGAGGTCTGAAATTAAGGAGGTGGATTTCAGAAGAGATGGAGACTGAGCAAAAGGGTGGAAATGGGTGTGTAACAGAAGGCAATGAGTCTCGCTGTAGTAGAAAAGAGAGGAAGTGAGAGAGAACACACATGCTAGGGAATCTCATAGGAGAGGACACAAAGGTTCAAAGGAAGGAAGGTGGGAAAATCAAGCCAAAAGTAAAATGGGGTGAGAGCGATAGGAGTGGGGAAAACAAAAGGAGATCATGGCTGGTGAGAAAAATGAGCTGTTAGCAAGGGAGAAAGAAGGAAAAAGAAACAGAAAACAGAAGGAAGAGACCCAGATGACATCGAAGGGGATAAAAGGACAGGACTAATAAAGCTGATGTGAGGGGACCGGGGCCCTTTATTTATTTTTATTTATTTAATTCACCCTTCCATCATCCATCCCTTCCTTCCTTCTTTCCTTCACCAAACACTTAAGCATACATTATGTACTGGATGCTAATTTAGCCACCGGAGATTTCAAAAAAAAAAAAAACAAAAACAAAAGCGAATAGGCCCTCTTCTCATGGGCATTTCAGTTTAGCCAGTTAACTATAAACACAAAAGTGTAATATCATGCGACAAACACTGAGCCAGTGGTCTGAAAAGAGGTAACGGTAATACAAAGAGAGTGGAGATGAATTCCACTGTGGAGTCCCAGGCAGAGGCACAGTGACACAAAATCCTGGTGTATTGTGGAACTGCCAGAGTCCCAACAGATGGTGGGAGCAGGAAAAGGGAAGTGAGTGAATTAAAACCTGAGGATCTCTTCAAACCTATACTTGCTTTCCAACCATTCTCCCACTCTGGTTGAAAATAAGTGGGCTAGAGCAAGTGTACACAGGGAAAGTAGGCAGAAGATGCATATGGAAAGGGACCCACCTGTCATAACTTCCCAACACAACAAACTGGCCCCCAGGGCTTGCAGCAGCGGTGGTGAACTCCCGCTCCTGAAGGTCACAGCTGTAATCAAAAGTTTGTAGCACGTGGCCTTCCTTTCCATAGGCTACAATTCTGCGATCACAGCCTGCAGCCACGATGCTGTTGGTTGCCCAAGCCAAGGTATAGGGCGGGCATGGGTGGCTAACCGACTTCCCCTAAGACAGAAGTAAAGGGTTCCAATCGCTCTGACTCTGACAGCCTCAGCCAGAGGTTCTTCCTTTCTAGGAAAAATTTATACCCTGTATAAATCTTCCAACATTTTCCCACCCAAGCACATCCTAATCTAGACAACTTCACAAACTGTCGTTAGGTTTTATACTCTTATACACGTATGTATGACATACACACACACGTCTGACATTGTCCACAAGAGGAAACCTCAAAAGGCTTGTATGTTGAGTTCTTTAGTAAACACCTATAAGGCCCCCAAAGGGATATCCTACATTATCTAACACTGGGTAGGTCCACATGGAGCATACAACTCTTTCTTTACAGAAGAAATAAATTTAATTATTACATGAGTAATTCTTTTTTTTTAAACTCTTTTGGCTTCCAATAAAGTACGAATTTCTCTTTCCTGCCTTTAATGTCATATTTTTAGGTTGGAGTCAAAAGGGAAGAAGAGATTCTCTAGTTTCAGGAGGAGAGTGCTGTAGGCTAAGGCCAGAATTTTCCTAGTTTGCAGAAAGCCATCCAGGCAGAAAGGGGTTACTTTCTTTCTTTTTCTTTCTTTTTAAATTTTAGTCATTTAAGGCATCTCTACACCTAATGTGGTACTCAAACTCACAACCCTGAGATCAAGAGTCACATGATCCACCAACTGAGCCAGCCAGGAACCCCTCTATGAGTAATTCTTAAGGAAAGTTCTTCAAACAATAGAGAATTACATCAAGTAAAACATAAACATTCCTTGTATCCCATCACCTTTTCCCTTTCCTCTCTTGGGAATGACTTTTTTAAATGATTTATACATATAAATACACTTTTTACATAGATAATAATTTTCACTTTCCCTTACTCTCAGAATCCTATCCCCTCGATTCCTCATTGCCCACAAATATTAAGCTGTGGCCTCCCGAATAAAAATCTTCTCTGTGAATGCATCTAAATGTGCCCCCGCCAACCACCTCAATCTTAATGTTCAACCTCCCCTAGGAGGGATCTTGGATTTCTTTACCCCCATCTCACAGCATCCTTTCGTTATACCCGTGACTCTCCAGAGCCTTCATCTTCGAGGAAATACCTAACAATGGTGCCATCTGCATGACCAGAGAGAATTCCTTTCCCAGAGGAACTAAACAAGTGAGTGAATTAAAAGGAAGAGGAAGAGATTACTTTGTCTCCCCAAGAAATCCTGCTTCCGTGTCAAACATTACCCTACCTGGGCTCCCTGCTACCAGTCCACCCCATCTTCCATATTATAGTCTCCAATGAGACTACAGACCCCATGAACAGGTTGACACACAGAGTACTCTCTTCACCTTCATGTCAGCTGGTTTGGTGGAGAATTTATCTCTCCGCTCCCCATGTTCATCATATAGCACCACCAATCGGTACACTGTGCAGACCGCAAACGTGGCATTGTCCTGGGACCAAGCCATGCAAGTCACCTTTGCAGCTCCATCCTGCAGAGGCAGAGGCGGCAAAAATAAGCCCAGCTGTTCGTCTAGAGTCACAAATAATTTTGGGTCCATTAGCTCTACTGTGACTTTGGTCAAATCTCCACATCATAGTCCTTAAAACAGAAGATGCGTCCTGGTCTCCAAGGCTATAAAACTCTGGCCCAGGAGAACAAGGTGCTTTAGAAACCCATAATGCAAATACACTTGGAGGTGACATGCAGAATCAAGTGTACCGATGTGCCCTTGCAATGGCCTTGCTCCCTCATAGCTCAACTGAAATAAAATCAATTGGTCTGATAAGTTTCTGCTTTTTTAATAGGTTCTGGTATTCGGCCATTCATTCAATATATACATTTTTCAATATATACATTTTTTTCATTAAATATTATTTTTTAAAGGTTTTATTTATTTATTTGACAGAGAGACAGCGAGAAAGGGAACACAAGCAGGGGGAGCAAGAGGGAGAAGCAGGTTCCCAGTGAGCAGGGAGCCCAATGTGGGACTCAATCCCATGACCCTGGATCATGACCTAGCTGAAGACACTTCATGAGTTAGCCACCCAGGCACTCCTCATTCAATATTTTTTGAATACCACACTGAGAAAGGCATGTAGTCAGGGGCTGAGAGGAAGACAAAGAGCAAAATACGGTCCCTGTCCCCAGGCTAATAACATGTGCAAACAGGAAAAATCCCATTAGAGAGGCCTGTACAAAGCACGATGATAGTTTGGGGAAGCCTGAAATCTGAAATCGTTTTATGTTTAAATGACCAACTTTAAGGTTTGAAGAATTGGATGTAGTTAAATGGGGGAAGTTATCTGAAGAAGAAGGAATGATAGGAGCAAAGGCAAATCTCATTAAGAGACAGTAATTTAATACAGCTGAAACTATCTTGCAACTAGAACAGAAGAAGTAAGGCAGGAAAAACAGGGAGGCCAGCGCAAAAAAAACTTTGAAATTTGGCCAAGGTGTTTAGGCTTATTTGGTAGGAAAAAGACAGTGAAAGTTCTGGAATGGGGAGTAAAACAATCAGAGTTGAGATTTAAGATGAAATTGCCACCAGCTTATTGTTTTTAATCACCCCCCCCCAAACTACGCACTGCTCAGATGTCCAATTTTGAAGTGATCATCTCCCAGTCGACTATTCTCTTCCACCTCTGTCCACCACCTGGTCCTCAACGGTTCTTCACTAGGTACTTCCCTCCTTGAAATAAAACATTTAGCCTCTAAATTAGCCAATTGTGTGATTAATTACTAGGGCTCCAGAGCTCTGGTTTGAAACTTTGTTACTTGTCACTCCTAACCCAGGTACCTCCAAAGTCCCAGGTTTAAAAGGCCTTTTTTTCCCCCTCCCCCCATCAAAATCCTCAGAGTCAGAAAACAGCCTCACCACCACCTTTACCCCCCCAACCACCGCTTGATTAAATTAGGTTTGAAGGCCTGAGGGTTCCTCGTTTTCCTAGCTCATCATCTTCCTTCATCATTTTGCCAATCCTGGGCCTTTGCCCTACCCTGTATCATGACATCCTATTTTGAAAGACTGAAGGGGATTTTCACTTCCAATTATTCCATTAGGGTAAAGGAATTTTTAAATTACAATTTCGGGGGCAGTTTCCTGAGCAATGAGCACTTCTCTCTTTTGTTCTAATTTCCCTCTATTCTCCTAAAACCACATTCACTGTGAAGCCTTCCTCATTCCTCATAGCACTGCATGAGGATTCAATGGGGACCGGGAGTAGAATAATAAAAACTAACCTTTAACAAGATCTTTCCATAGACTAGGCAGTTTGATAGATGCTCAATATGCATTGTCCTTTTACTTCATAACGCTGAGACAGAGATGATTATGCATATTTTACAGATGGGGAACCTGATTTCAGAAAAGTTAAGTAATTGGCTCAAATTTACATACACATTCCTAAGGGGGTGGAACCAAGATTTATATCCCGGTATGTCTGACTCCACAAACCACAATCCTAACTCTTTAAATGATGCTGTCTGGCTACATAGCAAACATTCACTAATGGCAGATACTATCATTAGCTTTGTCTGAGTCTATCCTTTTTATTTTGAATGTTCTCTCTCGTCTATCAGATTCTACGGGGCTTTTTAGTTCGCGAAGGCTTTTGCGAACTCTTCCCCCAAACCCCCTCAGGTTGCTATCATTGTTACTCCCATTTTCCCAATGAAGCCGCTGGGTGGGCGCTCAGAGACTGTGTGCCCAGGGCTTCAGGTCAGCGGGATTGGACCATTTACTGAAAGTGCAGCTGGCACTAGGACTTGAGTGCTGGTCTCCTAGCTCCAAAACCCAGCCTCTCTTCAGCATGGTTCCTCTCCCGGTGCCCAGCCTTTTCCGAATCTGAGATCTTCATCATCAGAACGAACGGGAGGTCTTCCGCACTCCGTCTTTGGGGCTTTTACCTAAAGCGCTCGTTTATCCGGGCGCAGACATAGGTTCGCTGTTTCCATGTGCGCCCAGCACCGGGCCTCATACACAACTGATGTCAAAGGAAACGGACGAAAGCTACGGCGGTTAGCGGTCCGTCCTGCTACTGCACACTACCGACCAAGCAGAGATTCCGCATACAGTAGGCGCTCACCATCGTGAGATTTCAGTTCCCCCCACTTCTCTGGGAACGTTAAGGCTGGCGGGGGAGGGAAGAGGCACGCAACTCCTCACCTGAGGGCTCAGCAGCGTCCTCAGGTGCTTCAACTGCCAGACGAACACCTGTCTCTCGGATGCCACCAATCAGCGACAACTCCCGTGGTTACCTTGACAACCCGTAACGCTGCCGCAGCGACTGCCGCTGACGCGCTGTCGCTGACGCTAACGCTGACGCGAGTACAGCGAGACACCCTTCGCAAAGTCACCACATAGCTTCGCTGTGAAGCAGAGAGAACGTGCGCAGGCGCCGTGACGTCTAGGGCGGGGCCGAGTGGACGCGAATCCTCTCTTCAACCAATAGTGTCGTCGCTTGCAAACTCAAGCTGAAGCCACGCCCACGAGCCCTCCGCAAACTCGAGGTCCTATGGGTCGCGGTCTTCCTCCCGCCTGGATTGTGAGTGAAGTGTGGCTGAATACCTCTTTTAATACTTACAACCCTGGAGGAAGGCAGGGCGGTTGCTTTCATACGTTTTGGAGCAGCCCGGGTTGAATCCAGATAGGCTCTATGATGTGCACGGGGTATCACAAGGCTAGTAATGATAGCTAACCGATTCCTCAGGATGCGTCTGCCAGGTACCGTGCAAAAGGTTGTAGATGCATTATCTCATTTAATCTCAAAGACAGCTTTTGAAGGGGATGGCATTATTAGTTCCATTTCTCATGCCAGGAGACTCGGGATTAGAGGGGTCCCTTAACAAATGAACAGAAAGGATGTAACTGGGATTCAACCCAGAGCTGATGCGTTGAAACAGCCTTTATATTCTGAACTCGTAGCTCCTTATATCTATGCCATGCTTCTATACCCCGTGCCACTTCCATCCCAAGAGATGAGGTGTCCAGAGTCTGCGATGTGAGTGTTTCCGCGCCAGTGGCCAGTGAGAGGTACTACTGCAGAACTGGGTAGCAGTGGATCAAAGACTGCTGCCCAGATTTGGATGCTTTTGTGGTTCAAGGCGGAGGGCAAATGAGAACGGGGCTTATCTGATAGGATGAAGTTAAGTCTTGTGATACGTGGGATTGGAGCTTGGTGAGGTAAAAAGGATAATGACTTCTTGATCTGTTTGGATTGGGGTCCCTTTCAGAATTACTGGTCTAAATTCTTGGAACATGCCAGAGAGGCTGAGATGCAGAAAAGGAGCGTTGATACACCTGCTCTGGAAAGATCAGTGGTTTCCTCTGGAAAAACAGTGGTTTTTCTCTCACTGGCACCATCCCCTCCACCCCGCTTTGGAATTTAAGAAACAGTAGAGGAAAGCCTCTATTTTCACAGGAAGGAAGTAGCCCCAGAGCCCAAAGTATAAGTCTTTTGACAGGGGAGTTCCAACCCTTCAGTTTTATTTCCATCCTCCTCCTCTGGATATAGTGGCAGAGAGTGAATATAAAGTCATTTACACTTTACAGTTATTATTGACTTTGACCGAGTCAGCGAGACAGAGGCAGACAGAAAGAAAAGGAAAAGTGAGTGCGGGAAAGACTAGGAGTACAGGAGTGCACAGGATAGGAGTACGTGGCACTGAAGGGTCTATTAGCGGAGCTTCTCTTTCATGTGCCTCAAAACACCGTTCAGTCCCTTTCTGGAAATTAACTCGAGGTTGATGGAGGAGTCAGAGGAATCAGTGGTGAAAAGCTTGGGTGTCAATGTGGGCAGTGAAGTTAAAAAGGTTACCGGCCCCTCACATGTGGTATGACCTTCGTTTCCACGGATGCAGGAGAATTTATATACCTCCCCTTCTTTTCCTTCTCCCCTGTTCTCACTGAACAAAACAAAAGGAACTAGGGCTTCAGTTTTCTACACCCATTTCTGTCCTCTCCCCAACCCATTCAAGGCTACAGAATCAAAACAAACACCTTAAAACAATGTTAGTCCTCCTGTCGAGTTGGTGGTGGTGAGAGGCCCTTGTGGTCAGGGGAGAGACAGTGGGGAAGTGTCTTCAGCTTACTGTACAGTATCCCAAACAGCCATCTCCAGTTTGTCCAAGAACATTTATTGGAAAAATGTCCAAGGGGTGAGGTCACCAGCAGCTGGGGGGCCACCAGGTGAGACGGGGAGCCCCTGAGACTCCGTGGAAGACATTGGAGTAGTGCAGTGCAGCATCTGCCTCCAGACCCAGACAATTCCTTTGAGTTGCTGGGGGAGGGGGAGTACCCAAAGAACCCTCCCCCTTTGAGACCCAGAGGCAAGATGTGAGGGCAGCTGGGGATGCCTAGAGTCCTGATGCAGGTGCAATGGGGGCCCATCTGGGACCTAGTGGGATACAGTTGAACAAGTGTCTGTCCCCCGTACCTGGGGGATGGAAGGACATTTCCCATCTGATAGCCATTCCCCAGGTCCAGGGACACAGACCCCAAGAGACCTACCTTCTGGCCCTGCTGACAGTGGAAAGAGGATGGGCACCAGGCCTGAGATTGTGGGAGTGTCATTACCCTCTAGGAGATTACTGGATCCTTCAGTCTTGGGCAGATCACCAACTGAGGCTCTCCCTGACCCTGTCCCCATCCCCAGGGTGTTAGTGCATCTGTTTTTGAGTTCGGTTTCCTCACTCATACATACAGCGCGGGCAGAGGGCAGGCGGAGGCGCAGCGGGAGCGGGCCGCGGGGCTGCGGGGGACCCCAGAGCTCCGACGGGCCGCTTAGTCTCTCCCTGAGCGGGGGGCGGTGCCGGCGCGGCCTGGCCGCTGGCCGGAGTCCCGGTGCGGGAGGCAGTGAGGCCGCTCCGCCGGCCCCTGCAGCGGGATGTGACCGTCCCGGCCTTCTAGCCGCCGCCTTCTGCAGAGCTGGCCCCGCTCGCTCTGCGGCAGCTGAACCGGGACCTGCCGGCCCGCCCCGCCCCGCCGGGGTTCTTGCCGCGGTCATCCCCCTACCCCCCCTCCCCCGACCCCATTCTCCAAGGGATCCTCCCAGGACCCTCCCATTGGCGGCCTCCCCGGTCCCCTTGCCTCTGATCCTGGCTCTGTCCAAGGAGCCAGCCGGGGGCGGGGGGGGGGGCGCGTAGAGAGAGGCACAGGTGCGAGGGACTCGGGCTCCCGGGAGGGCCCCTTCCCTGCCCGGGTAGAATTAGCCAAGTTGGGAGGAGGAATCCCACTTCCCCTGCCGGAGGGGACAGAGTGGCGAGATAATTGATGTAAAATCTCCACTTGTAGACTGCGTCAGCTTTTAAATCTCTTCCCCATTGGTAATCTGATATTGGTTCTCTTCGCTCTCATTCATTCTTTAATTTATTAAACAAATATTTATTGAGCGTCACCTAGGTGTCTGGGCACGGGAGGAGCTGGAGTCCAGCGGTTAAGACAGCAGGCTGGGTATATAGCGGGGAAGTCTAAATAAAGAGCAGCAACCTATGGTTTTTAGCTCTTCTTCCTGCCTGGTGTGCAGAAATTCGTCGTCTAAGTGTCAGGTTTCCTAAAACCAGAGCGTCCAGAACCTCATAAGGCTGTTGGCAGGATCCAGTGAGATAATGTTGGGGAATGTCTTTATAAATCTTATGACACTGTGTGAGCGAGGGATTATCATGAATTTGCACCAGCGTGTTAGTTACTTCATTCGTTTAACCAACATAAATCCTTAAACTATTTCATGAGATCTGGAGTAACAACCTGGTGGGAGTCCCCTTTCTGTCAACTGTCTGATCTTCAGCAACGACCTAACTTCTCTGAGCCTCTGCTTTACCATCTGTAAAACAAGGGTGTCAGTGTGGTCTCCTTAGTGGGAATGCACCCAGTGAGATACTGCACGTGAAAAGTGAATTGTTCAGTGTAAATAACTGTTGGCTCATGTATTTAGGGCAGATACTTTGGTTTCTAATTCTCATTGCAGCATTTCTATTTCCGTGGCACTTTTTTCCCGTAAATTTCAGTTCAGCGTGTGTCCCCCTGGGGCTCCAAAGTTTCTGTTACCTTCCTTCTGAGATGAAAGAGTGAAATGGAGCAAGAGGGGCCCGGAGTACTGTGTGTTCTGGACATGTGATCAAGCCACGGCTCAGGTCCTCTGACCTCTGCTGTCCCTGAGGACCCTGATCTCTGGCCTGCTGTTTCATCCTTGTCCCAGAAGAATCCTCTGCTCAGGGATTCTCATTGTCATGGGACTGGATATTACCCTGCACTTCTGAGCTCCAGGTCCTCTGGAGAAGAGGTCATTATTTCCAAAGGTTAAGAGTAATGAACCTCAGGTTTGCCCCTTCATGGGGCAAAACAGAGGCTGGGCAGTGTGCATGTATGCAAAGAGGGAGCCCTAGAGCTTCCCTGCGGTGCCCAGAGGGATGGGGGCCCACTGATAGGGAAAGGGTGTGGGGAGAGATACTCAGAGGGGGCGGTGCTCGGAGAGGCCAGGGTACCTGGGTTAATCATCACTGTGGCTCAGATAAGGCCCCCGCCAGCTGGAAGCAGAGTTAGCGTGACAGAAGCGTTTGTGTAGCTGAAGATGGAGGTACGACAGGGTGTCCAGAGCATGAGACCATGCCAGGCACAAAATGGTTTCAACACGCGATTGAGACCCCAGAGCCTGGCAAGTGGGAGGTGAGACTCCCTCATCCCACCTTCTCCATGTTGGTCTTCTGCACTGATTCCTAGAATCATTTCTCTTCTGGACTTCCCTCCACCCTGGGTTTCTGTTTTCCCTCTCCTCCGTCCCATCTTCCTTCCTGACCTTCCCCTTTAGGCCCAGAGTACCAAGTTCAGGCTAAATCCTTGGATGCTGTGTGTGTGTGTGTGTGTGTGTGTGTGTGTGTGTGTGTATCCCCAAACCTTGTGCCTGCTGCCGCTCCCACCTCCAGATCCAGAGGCGTGAGCGAGGCCTGGGCTTCCTGTCTGCATCCTTGTGCTCCCTTCCCTCTAGAGGTCTGGGTATGAGGCAGCCCTGCCAATCACAGAGGAGTCAAACCCACTGACCCAGGACCTCGACAAAGCAGATGCCGAGGAAATTGTTCAATTGCTGGGACAACGTGATGCTGAGATCTTCCAGGAGGAGCGGCAAGTCATGCCCACAGACTAGGTAACCCAGACCCATCCCCTGGACACTGAAAATAAAGATGCCAGCTCCATGCCAATGGTCCTTCGTGTTTGAGACCTGAGAGCCCCTCCACCACACCATTCATTCCTCCCCGTCCCCCAAATCCACTGTCCTTTTTTTGGCTTCTGATTCCCACCTGCTCCCTACAGAGACTGTATAGTGAATCAGTTCTGACCACCATGGTCCAAGTGGCTGGCAAAGTGCAGGAAGTGCTGAAGGTACAGTCTCTCTGTCTCCTCCCCTCCTAACTTCTCTCCCTCCCCACTTGATCTCTTTTCTTGGCTTCCACTTCTCATTTTACTCCATCTCCATTCTCCTTTCTCCCAGTCCTCCCTCTGGCCTCTTTATTGTCATCTTATTAATCAACAGTAATTAGAATAACTATTATCTACATCACACTCTGTAATTGACATTGTGCTTTCACACTCATTACCTTTGCAAAAACCTGTGAAATGAGTGTGATTGTTTCCATTTTTTTTTTCAGATAGGAAAACAAAGGACAATCACAGTAGCTTGCCCAAATATATCCAGCTAATAATTGCTGGGTAGCACTGCTTTTTATTGAGTGATTGCTGGATACAAAGCTGCTCTCCGTCCTTTCTGGAATGAGTAAGGTTGGAGTAAGTAGCTAAGCCAGATTTAGGAGTCAGAATGAAGTTTCGTTCTCACATCCAGGCATCTTTCTGTTCCCTTTTGTGGTTAAGGAGGGTTAAGGAGTCTCCCCAGGAGTTCTTCTGTTGCTGCCAAAGAAAGAATGTGCTTCCCCCAAGCTGAGCTAGTGTTTTCCCTGATAGTCAACCAGAAGTCTCTGTCTGTTCCTTCTCACGAAGACACTAGAGTCCCCATCCAGGCAAAGCCCGTTCTCTTCCCCAGTCCTGACCCTGACATCTCCATGCAATAGGTTTGTATCCTAGAATCCTCCTGGTGGCACTGTCTCACCCACCCTCCTCTCCTAGGTGGTCTCTGGGAAGAAGAGGGTGATTGTCATTGGCATTTCGTTGGGACTCTCTGTGAGTGTGAAGACAGCCTGGGGGGATCCATTCTACAGGGAGGAAGGGGGTGGGGGCAGAACAGCATGGGAAATAGATTGCGGAAGTGGGTACTAGAAAACAGAAAGGGTTCACGCAAGGAATTTTGATTTTACTCTCACTAATTGAGAACCAGCTGCATGAATGTGGAATGACAGGGAAAGGATCCGATTCCAGAATACCTGTGTGTCAGTCCATTCAACAAGCAAGGTAGATGGACTAGTCCCAGGGTCAGCAAACCACAGTGGCCATCATGCTGCTGCCTGTTTATGTAAATAAAGTTTTATTGAGACACAGCCATTTGTGTTTACATAAGATCTATGGCCACTTCATGCTACAACGATAGGGTTGGGTATTGCATAGAGTTCACAGGGGCCCCAAAGCCTAAAATATTTACTCTCTTGCTCTTTACATAAGAAGCTGACCCCTGGACCTGTCCTTTGCTACTTAAGCATGGTCCTTGCTTAGCAACATCAGTATCTCCAAAGATTTGCTAGTAATATAGAATCTCGCCCCCCACCAAGACCTACTGAGTCTGAATCTGCATTTTAACAAGATTCCAAGCACTGGATTTGGTGTCCCCAATTTTCTCTCACCACTGCAGTATTCTGATTCTAACAGTTCACTAAGAGAAACAGGTCGAGCAATGCTAGATGCGGAAGGAGACACACAAGGAGGGCAGGACACCGACCTTAAGGAGCATACAATTTAGTCCAGTAGTTTTGAAACTTTACCATGCAGAGGATTTCCTTGGGGGACCATGTTAAAAATACAGGCCTGGAGCTTTCCCCTTCCAAGGCAGATCCAGTAAATCTTCCCTGGGGCTGGAACTCTGCATTTCTAACAAGGACTCGGGGGAATCTGATGGTCCTGCGCCTCAGGAAACACTAGAGTAACCCCTGCGCTCTCATCATACCCTTTTTCTCCCCCTGCCATCAGGCTCCCTTTGTGGCAGGCCAGGTGGACTCCGGCATGGACAGCCCAGGCACCTTCGTAGCAGTCCTGGCTGGTTTCAGCCCCGTGAACATGGCCACGTGAGCCCACTGTAATGAAAGGCATTGACGGGCCAGGCCCCTGAGGGAGGCTGAGAGGAAACCTGTCAAAATCTACAGTACAGGGGCGAGTGGGTGGCTCGCTCAGTGGGTTAAAGCCTCTGCCTTTGGCTCAGGTCATGATCCCAGGGTCCTGGGATCGAGCCCCGCATCGGGCTCTCTGCTCTGCAGAGAGCCTGCTTCCCCTCTCTCTACCTGCCTCTCTGCCTGCTTGTGATCTCTGTCTGCCAAATAAAAAAATAAAAATCTTTAAAACAAAACAAAACAAACAAACAAAACCAAAATCTACATTACAGCCACAAAGAGGAGGGCATGGTGGCTATGGTCTTGCTCACCACATCTCAGAACATTAGAGTAAATACGGACTGTCCCTGAGCTTATGAGGATTTTGTTTTTGGTGGTTTTTTTGTTTTATTCTGTTTTGTTTCTGTTTTTATTTCGTTTTTTTGGTCCACTGGTTGATGTAGTCTCTTCTTTCGGGAAGGACTAAAGGCAGCTTACAGAGGCCACATCAAATACCAGAAAGCAGACATTCAAAACAGGAATGGAGAGACAAGGAAAACAAGGCCCAGGAGATAGAATAGGGTCGGGACGATGCGGACCCCAAAGAGAAGCATCTGTTCAAAGGAGCCGTGGGTGCGGAGTGGCCTCTGATTCCCCTTTGCCCAGCTCCCTTATTGTAGCAACCATTCTCCTTTGTCATCGTAGGCTCCCCTTGGGTCCCCCTCTGGCTACTCAAACCCCACCCTGTCCCCCTTTCCTGAGGACTCTGTGCCACCCAATCACCTCCGCCTTATTGTCTATGTAGATGGCCGCTTTGATCCCAGAGATCAGCATGTGAAAACGATAGTGCTCAGGTGTGGTTCCCTGGATGTTCAGCCTCAGGAGTGTTAAAGCAAGAAGAAAGTAGATTCGTAGGCACTTGTGCGAGAGCTCGGATGTTGTCACTTTGGGGTGAGGCCCTGAAATCCCTTAATTTTTGAGACCACCCCTGGAGATGCTGGTGCCCGGCCAGGTGCGGGGAGCTCTGCTGACTTCACCATTGGCTTGGGCCTCTTGATGAAGCTGAAGGCTTCTGTCGCTGGAATGTTCCATGGAAGGCTTGTGGATTCCTCAAGAGCGGCTCTGCACATGCAGTGGTGGTCCTGGGGGGCGGGGCGGCCGGGTGCTTTCTGAGGACCTTTTCTCAACTCCCAGATTCCAGGCTTGTAGCGTAATTCAAGTGACGATATAAATGAGTCTGAGATACTGTTAACCCTGCTCCTTTTAATGGAGGACTCTCCTTCACCAAAAATGTATCTGCCGCAGTGGATGCTAATTTCAGGGCCAGTCCCACCGCCACCGCACCCTGGGCCATGGGAAAAGAGCTGGCCTGGGTTTCTTAGCACACAAAGTCTCACTTGTTTCCTGGGGACCCTGGGCTCCTCAGGTCCCACTGATCTCTGTGCCCACCTGGGACACCTAATCCCTGAGCCCACCTGGGACACCGAAAGCTCACCTCGTTTCAGAAAGTCTTTGGCTGGGGGAGGGCCCAGGTCGTCCAGGAAGAACTCCTTCTGCGGGGGCCTGTGTCTCTGGCCTGGCTCCCAGAATCCCCGCTGACCTCCCCGTCCACTCCGAGCCCGTCCTCCTCGCCCCGCTCTCTTCATGTCCTTCGGCCTCGGTTGGGTCTTGTGTTCTGCTCACGGAAGTCCTTTCTGTCCTCTGCCCTGCGTTCTGACAGGACTCCCCGCACCTCCGCTAGGGACCAGCAGAACTTAGTTGTCAGGGAATTGTGCCTTCCCCTGGGCAGGGCTGGGTACCCATGCTGTCTAGAGGGGGCCCTGGGCCCGCCCCTGGAGCTGGTGGCCTTTCTTTCTCCCAAGTGCCTTCTGGAAATCCTGCGGACATTAGAGCGGGCTCATCAGGTGACCTAGAGTCAAAGCCCGAAGATCGCTGCCCTGACGATGCAAGCCAGCATCAGGTGTGTGGAAACGTATTAGGAGTGGGGAGGTTGCGTGGATGGGGGACTGTCCTGAGAACAGCGGAGACCCTGAGGACTCCTTAACGCGGTGAGGGGAGCAGGTCTGCGTGGTGGTGGGCGCGGTAACCTTTCTGTTGGTTTGCACCTGTGCTTGGCCGTGTGCATCTTGCTCTGATCCCTGATCTTTTCTCACTGCCGTGTCTCCTCTCGTGTCCTGATTTCTGGCCCGTGCTCAGCCTGGAGGAAAAAGGCCGTGTGTACCTGGTTGGCTGGCAGACCCTGGGCATCATGGCCATCATGGATGGAGTGGAGTGTATCCACAGCTTTGGTGCCGGTGGGACCCCAGTCTAGACTTTCTTCCTGGCTCCTCCTGAATGCTAACTGATTTCCTACCCCCATCCGCAGCCCATGGGGGTTCCTCATTCGATGTCCAGACTGTCCTATTTGAATAGGCATTTCAGTCAAATGCTCCTTGCTGTGAACCCCTACTCAGGACTTGGTTCCTCAACTCCCAGCCCCGCTTAGCTGTGGCCTCCGATGTGTGTGACACCTCACCCGCCACCCCTCTGGGCACTTTCCTTCAAGACCCATGAACGTTCCCCCAAGCCTAGAATCAATCTTTCCTATAAAGCCCATCATTCCTTTCTCCCTGTCCTTAAACGTTCCAGACTACCGAGATATCCGCGGCTTTCTCACTGGTGATCAGAGTGACATGTTTAACCAGAGGACTGAGCTCTCTCCACGGGGGCGAGTGTATGACGGGACATGGGGCAGGGTGTGAAGGTGACAGGTGTGCAGGGAGTGGGAGGTGAGGGGCGCTGGGGACAGGTGGGGGAGGAGAGCAGGCAGACAGTCCAGGGAAGGGAATATGGGTTAGAGGTCGGGAGGCTTTGGGGAAGCACAGAGAGGGCGGAAGGTTCTGGATTCTCCCTCTAAAGCTGGCTCTAGTCCAGGGCTCTTCCCTCAACTTGCTGCATCATCTTGGGCAAAACACTTGACCTCGTTGAACCTCGGTTCTTCCATCTGTGTACAAACACGCTGTGTGAGAGGTCCTGTGAGGCCCTCTGTGGTCCGCAGGTCTGTGGGTGGGAGTTCTTCATGGGAGGGGGCCCCCCATTTTCTCGTGCCCAGGGTCCCCAGTTCTCCTTCTCCCAAGAGGACTTCCTGACGTGCATCTTGCCATCTCTCACAGAAATCGGCACCGTGGTCTTCATTTTCACCCTGGATGGTGAGAGGGAAGGCAGGAGTGGTGGGGTGAGCAGAGGGAGGCAGGGGAGTGACTCAGGGGAGCTGTCATTTTTCTGGGTCTTAAAGCACCAGCTCCGAGGGAGGGAGAGGGGCGCATGTCCTGACAGGACCACAGGGAACAGGAAGAACAGCTTTGGTCTCTGGCACCCTCCTCTCTCCTAGACAACCTCAGGGAGGTGCAGGCGCTGGTGGAGCAGGTGGAGGAGAAGATGGCCCACATCCAGGCCCTGGCGCATAGCACCATGGGGCAGACCCTGCCGGTGAGGGTCCAGCCTTGGGGACGGAACCTGGGGTGGCAGTTACAGCAAGGCCTTCCTGGGGATGCTGCTCTGGCTCATTCTCTCTCTGTTTCTCCAGACCCCTCTGAGGAAGCTCTTCCCTCCATCATCCGCATCACGTGGCCACTGCTTTTCTTCGAATACGAAGGGAACTTCTTCCAGGTATGGGGAATGAGAGGGTGTTCTCTGTGCTGAGGGACTCAGAGGGGCAAGGGTTCCAGAAATTAGAAAACTGAAGGCTGGGGTGCCTGGGTGGCTGGGTGGGTTAAGCCTCTGCCTTTGGCTCAGGTCATGATCTTAGGCTCCTGGGATTGAGTTCTGTATCAGGCTCTCTCCTCAGCAGAGAGCCTGCTGCCCCCTACCGCTACCTACTTGTGATCTCTGTCTGGCATATAAATAAATAAAATCTAAAAACAAAACAAAACAACAACAACAAAATACAACCAAACAAACCTCAAGGCTGGAGGGTGGAAAGCTTTGTTGGACTCCCAGAAAGCCAGCTGGGCAAGTTCTTGTGTTACTGGGTCACTGGTCAGTGTTTCCAAGGAAGTGGCTCAGTTCTCTCCAGGAATATATGAAAAAGACAGGCCAGGCCACCAGTCACCTGACAGATACTCATTTGTCCCTTGTTTCAGGTTCATTGTTGATGTTATAGTCATCCTCACCATACAAAAGTCTTTAAGGTATATCCTTGCAAGGTCACTATGCTGAATTCACTGCAGACAAAATACAGATATTGTCTGTAATATAAGGAAATGATAATTTCACTAGTTTTCACTAATTATAATTGATTATATTTGTAATTATAATTTTACTAATTATAATTTCACTACTGATGCACTGATAATGCTTTAGCAAGACATTATCAGTACAAGCACTGAAAATAATCATAGCAATAATTATCAATTTGGATATACTTTGCATTTTGGTCTGGAGAGGGCACTGGGACATCTGAATATTAGTTCAGCTGTGCTTTGTGGCCCAAGAAAGAAAGCAGTTTTGCATCTGTGGTTCCTCGGTTTTCTCACCTAACTCCTGCCCACCATCCACAGGGCACCGTCAGGGCCCTGAAGGGTTGCGCTGGAGAGATGTGGTCTCATCCATTATTCAGATCACCTCTTCCAGGAAGCTTCCTGACTTGACCAAACAGCTGCCATGCTTTCTTACCTGCACTCAGAACTCAAAGGAAGCCCTTCTCCCTGAGCCAGGGGGTCCATGCTCCTTCCAGTGCGTACCTTTGTCTTCCCTTCCAAATGGTGTTCATTGGTCACAGCTCTACTTTTTTGGCAGACTTTCCACATTCGTGGTCTCCTTTGACATCTCGCATCTCCTGAGAAATCTTCTCCGATGAAACCCACATTGTCTAGAACCCTCCTTGATGTGAGATGCCTCTTCCAGCTTCCACTGTGCCGTCATCATACCTAATACACACGTAGGACTCTGTACTTTACAAACTATTTCATTTATAATATCATTTCTCATAATGGGTTCATAAGGGATGTAGGATGTAGGTTATTCCCCCCATCTCAGATAAAGAAGCTGAAACTAAGAGATTAAAGCATTGTAATCACAGCCACGTGGCTAAAGCAGGATCCAGGACTGGAACCCTGGCCTTGTGACTCTACGTCTGTGGTTTATTTCACTTTACAGTACAAATTTCCACCATATCCATGAATTGAGCCAGATTCTTTTACTCATTCATTCATTATGTACCTATCACGTGCCTGGTCCTATTCCAGGGATAGGGGATATAGTAGGGAATGTTATCCTGTGATCTTTGAAAAAGATCTGTGTTTTTAAAGAAAATTATAATTATAGTAGCAATATTTTTATTGTAAACACTTTGGAAAATACAGAAATCAAAAGGAGAAAAGCATCCATAAGAACCTTCTTCTAGGGGCGTCTGGGTGGCTCAGTGGGCTCACTGAGCCCCAGTGTTTTCAGGAGACTAAAGGATCTAAGGGATTGCTTATATTCCTTAAATTCGACCTTGACTGTGCCAAGGAAAAGAATAAATCTCAGATACAAATGCTTTTTTTTTTTTTTTAATGTTATGAAAACAAAACATCCAGTGTCCCATTTTAAAAGCATATCCTTAGAATGGGGTTCCTGGATGGCTGAGTGGGTTAAAGCCTCTGCCTTTGGCTCAGGTCATGATCTCAGGGTCCCGGGATAGAATCCTGCATCTGGCTCCGTGCTCCACAGGGAGCCTGCTTCCTCCTCTCTCTCTCTGCTGCCTCCCTGCATACCTGTGATCTCTCTGTCAAATAAATAAATAAAATCTGTTTAAAACAAAAAACAAAAAAACCCACCCTTCTTCCAAAAAACCACTTAGACAAATTTTGGAGAATGTCCCTCTAGGCTTTTGTATGCATGTGTAAGTGTTTAAATATACTTATACGAAAATAGGACCATCCTTGCCATGCTGTTTTTAACTTGCTTCTCTTCACTGAAAAATAAGAACACTTTTCGGTATAAATATATCCATATCATCATTTTTAAAAAATATTTTATTTATTTGACAGAGATCACAAAACTCGAACATAATGTTGAGTGAATATTCAAGACACAAGGAATATATTTTTTAAAAAGATTTTATTTCTTTATTTGAAAGAGATCGCAAGTAGGCAGAGAGGCAGGGAGAGAGGGAGGGAAGTGGACTCCCCAGTGAGCAGGGAGCTTGGTGCGGGGCTCGATCCCGGGACCCTGAGATCATGATCTGAACTGAAGGCAGAGGCTTAATCCACAGAGCCACCCAGATACCCTGAAAGACTACATTTTTAAACACATAGAGAAAAAAGTGGGGCACCTGGGTGGCTCAGTTGCTTAAGCATCTGACTTTGACTCAGGTCACCATCCTGGGGTCCTGGGATTAAGCCCTGTGTCTGGCTCTCTGCTCAATGGGAAGCCTGCTTCTCCCTCTCCCTTTGCCCCTCCCCCTGCTTAGAGACTCCTCTCTCTCTCTCACTCTCTCAAATAAATAAATAAAATCCTTTTTATAAGTGTTTGTCAAATTGTACACACGTGTTCTAAGAAACAAAACTGTACCTCGAAGCTTAACCTTAGAACATCAGGCTGGCATATACTAGTAATCTGCCTCAGAAGGTGTGCTCAGCCTATCAAGTATCCATTCTTTATAATCTTTATATGACTGCAAAGTCTTTCATAATCTGGGCATATCATGTGTTTTTTAACCACTTCCTTGATGATGGGCTTCCTGAGAACATTACTTGGTCTTCCCCAGTGGGTTGAAAATTCTGTGAGGTGAGATACCATCATTGTCTTTTTCAAAAACAGTGCCTGCTATTCAATAGCTATTTAATTGAATTGATCTTCCAATTAACATTCCTACATGAAAAAAAAAAAAAACCTGGCCAGTTTTATAGTATAGCACAAGTTGATTCTTTGTAAATCTTGTTTACAGGGAATTAACCATAGAGAATCCAGTTTACTCTGGGTGTAATGACATAATAAATCTTCTGGAAAATGAGACTATGGGTTTTAGAGCTGAGTGATCCTCTGAGATCATTTAATTTCCCTAAGTGACATCTCATCTCTGTTTCAATGCTATAGCAACTAAGAAATGTGTCAATCTTTGGAGTTAGAAACAATATATAATCACAGTTCCTGAGCATATCTGTACTTACGATAGCCTAGCTTTCCTAAATGTACTTGCCTCAGTATTCTAATTTGTGGTTGGGAACATAGGACAGCAGACCTGGACCTCTAGAGAGTGAAAGGTTCCAGAGTAGATGCTTATAGGACAAGATAAGCCCTTTGGAGGGGCTGCTCCTTTGAAATCTTCCCTCCATACTCTCTATGCCAACTTGGCCAACCCAATCCTAGTAGAATGCTAAAGGAGGTCTTCCCTGAGCATTGGCTGCCAAGGCAGAGCCCATGGGCAGCTGCAGGAAGGGGCCTCTGATGGACACATCTCAGAGAAGAGACCCAAGCAGCTCGCACATTGGCTGGGCCCTGTCAGGTTGACCTTGCAATGACCATTGTGCTGTCATATGGAGTCACAGCCTTGAGGGGTAATATTGTTTGGCTGAGAGAGGCAGGGGGTTGAGAAATGGCACCGATTTGGCGGCTGGCCATACCTCCTCCGTCATGTGTCAGCCTTCTACTACTACTTGGTTTATTCCTTTGGAGGCTTTGGCTGCTCTTCTCTGGAAGACAGAGCAGGGAACAGGAGGCAGCCAAGAGAGCCTCAGAGGTATGTGATGCAACCTTCCCTGGAAAACCACTGCTCCCCGTCCCTGCCTCTGAAGCACTGGAAACGCCTACCTCTTGGGCCAGGGGAGGAACTGGGTGGGGGAAGAGGGGAGTTGAGACAGTGCCTATGGATGTCTTCCTAGAAGTGTCAATCATGCTCAGTCGTGTTCCTTTCAGTTTATTTCAGCAAACCTTGAGCTCCTATTATATATGGTGGCGCACTAGACATTGAGGAAAAATAAAACCCCAACCGCACCCTCTAGGAGCTCTAGTCGAACCTGGGGGGGGAGAGATGGATATATACATAATGAAAGAGAAAATGATAAGAGTTAGTAGAAGTATAAATAGTGCTGAAGGGGTTGGAGGCAGTCTTTTGAAGCAGGGGGATCTAGAAAATGCCTCTGGGGGAGCTCAGGATTGAATTGTGCTTCAGAAGAAGGGAAGGGCTTTGGACATGGATAGGGTGGATGGAAGACAGTAGGGACGACTTTCCAGTTGGAAGGAATGGATTGGGGAAAAGCGGGGGAAACTGAAGAGTGTCGGATATGTTTGAAGAGAGGACACCTATGTGGTTGGAAGGTAGAAGTATAGGGAGGTCAGTGACAGAAAAATCTGGAAAATTGACAGAGGTGACATTGTAGAGGGCTTTCAATGCCTGGCTGAAGAGTTCATACATACATAAATATATGTATGTATATGTACATATATATATATCCATTCTATATGCAATGGGAAGATGTCAGGGGGCACCTGGGTGGCTCAGTTGGTCTGTGACTCTTGATTTAGGCTCAGGTCATAATCTCAGGATTATGAGATCAAGCCTGGTGACCTGCCTTGCGCTCAGCAGGGAGTCTGTCTCTGTCCCTTCCTCCTTTCTCCCTCCCGTCCCCCTGCTCCACGCTCTCTCTCTCTCAAATATAAATAAATCTTAAAAAAAAAATTATGTCCAAGGGTTTTTTTATTTTAAGATTTTATTTATTTACTTATTTTTTAAGATTTTATTTATTTATTTGGCAGACAGAGATCACAAGCAGGCAGAGAGGCAGGCAGAGAGAGAGGAGGAAGCAGGCTCCCTGCTGAGCAGAGAGCCCGATGCTGGGCTGGATCTCAGAACCCTAAGATCATGACCTGAGCCAAAGGCAGAGGCTTTAACCCACTGAGCCACCCAGGTGCCTTGTCACATTTTTTTTTTAAAGAAAGGAAATTTGTATATTATTTTATAATTTTATAATTTTAATTGCCGTATAGTTAACATACAGTGTTATATTAGTTGCAGGTGTACAATATAGTAAATCAACAATTCTATACATCACTCAGTGCTTATCCAGATAAGTGTACTCTTAATCCCGTGCACCCATCCCCCACCCCCCACCTCTGGGAACCATGTTTGTTCTCTGTACTTGAGTCTCTCTTTTGATTTCTCTCTCTTTGTTTTTCCTTTGTTCATTTGTTTTGTTTCTTAAATTCCACATGTGAGTGAAATCACGAGGAATTTGTCTTCCTCTGACCAGCTTATTTCACCTCGCGTTATATTCTCTAGATCCATGCACGTTGTTGCAATTGACAAGGTTTCGTTCATTTTTTTTCAAGATTTCATTCATTTTTATGACTGAACAATATTCCATTGTGTGTTTGTGTGTGTGTGTGTATCACATATTCTTTATTTATTCATCTGTCAGTGGACACTTGGAGTCCTTCCATCATTTGGCTTTTGTAAATAATGCTACTCTGGGGACACCTGGGTGGCTTAGTTGGTTAAGTGTCTGCCTTCGGCTCAGATTATGAATCTGGGGTCCTGGATCAAGCCCCGTGTCAGGCTCCCTGCTCAGGGGGAGCCTGCTTCTCTCTTTCCCTCTGTCCCTCCGCCTCACTCATCCATTCTCTCTCTGTCAATTGAATAAATAAAATCTTTTAAAAAAATAATGCTGCTATATACATAGTGGTACTATATCCTTTTGAATTAGTGTTTTCAAAGTTTCTGGGTAAATATCCAATAATGCAATTACTGGATAATATAATTCTATTTTAAATTTTTAAAACTATTTTACTTATTTATTTTAGAGAGAGAGAGAGAACACGAGTGTGGGGGATGGGCAGAAGGCGAGCGAGAGAATCTCAAGGAGACTCAGCCCTGAGTGTGGAGCCCAACGTGGGGTTTGATCTCATGATTCTGAGATCACGACCTGAGCTGAGACAGAGAGTCGGACACTTCGCTGACTGAGCCACCCAGGCACCTCTCTTCGGCCCATTTCTAATTGGATTACTTGGTTTTTGGGGTGTTGAATTGTGTAATTTCTCTCTCTCTATTGGATAGTAACCCTTTATCGGATATGTCATTAGCAAATATGTTCTCCCACTCAGTAAGTTGTTGTTTGGTTTTGTTGGTTGCTTCCTGTGCTGTGCAGAAGCTTTTAGTTTTGGTGTAGTCCTAACAGTTTATTTCTGCTTTGCTTTCCCTTGCCTCAGGAGACATATCTAGAAATATGTTGCTGTGGCCAATGTCAGAGAACTTACTCCCTGTGCTCTCTTCCAGGATTTTTTTTATGGTTTCAGGTCACACATAGAGGTCCTTTACCTGTTTGTTTTGAGTTTATTTTTGTGTATGTTGTAAGAAAATGGTCCAATCTCATCCTTTTGCATTTAGCAAGTCAGTGTTCTCAACACCATTTGTTGAAGAGACTTTTTCCCATCACATATTTCCTCCTTTGTCAAAGATTAATTGACCATATCATCATGAGTTTATTTCTGACTTTCTATTCTGTTCCATTGATCTGTGTGCCTGTTTTTGTGCCAGTACCATACTATTTTGATTCTTAAAGCTTTGAAGTAGTATACCTTGGAATCTGGGATTGTGACCCCTCCAGATGTGTTTTTTTCCTCCCCTAAGATTGTTTTGGCAGTTTGGGATCTTTTGTAGTTCTGTACAAATTTTATGATTGTTCTAGTTGCGTGAAAAATGTTCCCTGACATTTAGTAAGTGCTCCCTGGGTGTCTGTGAAATGAATACATGACTTTTCAATTTTAACCCTGGGTGACGGACAAGATGATGGCATTTTGAACAACATAGGAAACATTAGGCAGAAGTTGTGTGGTAGGAGGCTGAAAATGAACTCTACCATTTGAAGTGCTTGTAAAATCTATGCAGAGATGTTCACCTTGCCGCTCAGATTAATTGTCTAGACCTGTGCTACCCAGTCCGGTATCCACTGGCCACGTGGCGCCATTCAAATTTAAATTAACCAAAATTACATACAATTTAAAATTCAGTTCCTTACTCGCACTGTGGACGTTTCAAGTATCACATGTGGCTAGAGGCTATCACATTGGACAGAGCAGATCTTGGATATTTCATCATCATAGAAAATTCTATTGGACAGCATTAGCCTATACTCTAGATCTTGGAGGTAGATGTAGTTATCAACATATTTGGCCACAAAGTTCCTTTCAGTGTTTTTTTCTTCTCATCATAAACATCTCTCAAACACAGCAATCCCACTTGAGTATTACTGTCCTCACTAGGACTTCATCTTTTTATGGTATGCTGGCTGGTCTCCTACCAACTTTTTCCAGCCTAGAGCATAGAACATAGCCCTGGCTTTATGGAAGAGAAACCACACGCACAGAGCTTCCCACGGCTGACTGTGTCACTCGCCAAAACTGACTGAACCAACAAACAAAATCTCTCAGCACCCCACCCCCTGCAGCAGCTTTTCCCAGCCTGTTTGGACCCTGAAAACTTTCGTTGTCAAAATTTGTCAACCCCTTGGGAATTTATACATCGCTTTATCTCTTTTTCATAATACATGATAAGTGACATTAGGTATATAATATTTTCATTTTAAAGCAGCATGTTTTTTAAAGTTGGAAAGTTCATTTTAACATCTTTAAGAGGAAAAGACGAATGCCCACTTTCCCCCATGTAACAGGTGAGGCATGAAAGTTCATTGACTTTAACAGGTGTGCATTGTTCCAGAACACTTAGATATAAGAAAGGGCAAATATAGTTCCTTGTCTACATTGAGTATAATCTGCTTTAAGCCTCCTATGACCTAGGTTGGCTAAAAAGCCCAGGGTCCGTTTTTCCTCCCCCAACCTTTGTACTGTATGGGAGTTCTGGAGCTTTTGCAGTTTATCCCAAATGGTGGAAGGTCATGTCCTTTTTTAAAAAACAAAGATTTTATTTTTATTTATTTAGGGGAGAGCGTGTGCGCAAGCAGTGAGGAGGGGCAGTGGGGGGGGGGAGAGAGAGAGAGAAACCTCAAGTCGGTTTCCCACTGAGCATGGAGCCCAATGTGGGGCTTGATCCCATGACTCTCAGATCAGGACACGAGCCCAAATCAAGAGACACTCAACCAACTGACCCACCCAAGTGCCCAGATGGTTAGGTTCTTAAACCATGGGAGTAACTGTTGCTTTTCATCTTGGGCATCTGAAGGCAAAAATGGTGGCTCAAGGGCACCTGGGTAGCTCAGTGGGTTAAAGCCTCTGCCTTTGGCTCAGGTCATGATCTCAGGGTCCTGGGATCGAACCTTGCATCGGGCTGTCTGCTCAGCAGTGAGCCTGCTCCCCACCCCCCTGACCCCCCCCGCGTGCCTCTCTGCCTACTTGTGATCTCTTTCTGTCAAATAAATAAAAAAAATAAATCTTTTAAAAAAGTGCATAATGAATCTTCGTGATTCCATAACCCACATTGTTTTGACAAGGCAAATGTCGGGTAACATAATTTCATTCCTAATTAAATGCGTGTTTCTAAAAGGTAAAGACTCTTTTAAGAGAAAATACTTAATCACAGTATCATTATATGCCTAAAAATTTAACAATCATCTTTGAGTACCATCAAATATCCATCAGTATTCAAATACCAAATGTATCATAAATGATAAAAATCATTTTTGACAGTCTGTTTGACTCAAGATCTAAATAAGGTTCACATATTGAGATTGGTTGGTGTGTTTAATTTCCTTATAATTTGTAGATTCCCTACCTCCATATCTTTCTTTTATTCTTTCCATTTATATGTTAAAGAAATGGATCATTTGTCCTCTAGGGTTTTGCATGCAAGATTTTACTGATTAAATACTCATGTTGTTATTTAATATGTTCCATTTTTTTTCTTCTCTATTTCTTTAAATGGGTAAGTTGGATCTAAGTCTTATCAGAATTACTTTGGAGGGATGGGAGACAATTTCAGAGGTCATGATGATTATTAGGAGGGACACAATTCTGGTATTTTATTTTATTATTATTATTACTTTTTAAAAGATTTTATTTATTTATTTGGCAGACAGAGATCACAAGTAGGCAGAGAGGCAGACAGAGAGAGGGGGGGAAGCAGGGTCCCCGCTGAGCAGAGAGCCCAATGCGGGGCTCGATCCCAGGACCCTGGGATCATGACCTGAGCCGAAGGCAGAGGCTTTAACACACTGAGCCACCCAGAGGCTTTAACACACTGAGCCACCCAGGTGCAGAGGCTTTAACACACTGAGCCACCCAGGTCTGGTCTTTTAAATGCCATTTTCTAGGGGCACCTGCCTGGCTCAGTCAGTAGAGCATGTGACTCTTGATCTTGGGATAGTAAGTTTGAGCCCCACACTGGATGTAGAGATTATTTCAAAAAAAAATCTTAAAAAAAAAAATGTCATTTTCTAAATTATGTCAACACTTCAAAATAGAGTGCCTGGGTGGCTCAGTTGGTTAAGCAACTGCGTTTGGCTCAGGTCAGGATCCTGGAGTTCCGGAATTGAGTCCCGCATCAGGCTACCAGCTCCATGGGGAGTCTGCTTCTCCCTCTGATCTTCTCTCCTCTCATGTTCTCTCTCACTGTCTCTATCTCAAATAAATAAAATCTTTAAGGATTTCTTTTTATTCAATTATTTGACAGACAGAGATCACAAGTAGGCAGAGAGGCAGGCAGAGGGGAGAGAAAGAGGAGAAGCAGGATCCCTGCCGAGCAGAGAGCCTGATGTGGGCCACCATCCCAGGATCCTGAGATCATGACCTGAGCTGAAGGCAGAGGCTTAACCCACTGAGCCACCCAGGCACCCATAAATAAAATCTTTAAAAAATAATAATAAATACCTCAAAATAAACTGGACTTTTCAAAAACAAAAGGGGGGGTTCCTATATTGACCTTTTATCTAAAAATCTTGCTTAATTTGCTTATCAATCCTGAAAATGGATCGGTAGATGCTTTTCCAAAGGCATTTTGTGATTCCCTACACAGTCCCATTGTCTGCATATGATAACTTTATTTCTTCTTTTCTAATCCTATGACTTCTATTTCTTTTCCTTGCTTTGTTGCATGGAGTAAGATTCCCAGTACTGTGTTCAGTAGATAGTGGGGATTTTTATCTTCTTTCTTTATGTAGAGGAAGGTTTTCTTTAACTCACCATTTATGCATAATGTTTGCTGTGTGGCTTTTGTAAATATTGTTTAGCAGATGAAGAAAGCTCCCTTTTACTTCTGGTTGCTAAGAATTTTAGCGTGAGTGGGTGTTGAATTTTATCAAGCACTTTTTCTGCCTCTATTGAGATGCTCATATGATTTTTCTTGTTTATTCTATTAAAGTGCTGAAATACAATGAATTTTTAAAGTATTAAACCAACTGTGAATTCCTGAAACAGATATAACATGTTTGTGACACTGTTCATGATCCTTTTTATATATTGTTGGATCACGTTTGCCGATATTAAGTTTAGGAATTTTGCGTCTGTTTCCTTGAAAGAGACTGACCTGTGAGTTTTCCTTTCTAATAATGTCTTGATCAGATTCTAGAATCAAGGTTAATTCAGCCTCCCAAAGTAAAGGGAGAAGTAACTTTTCTTTTCTACCTCATTAGCATAACCAAGGCATTCCTATCACTCAGGAAATTCCCAGTGTTTTTTTTTTTTTAAACAAAGCACCAGACAAGTGTCTCACCAAACTGCTTTTTTTTTTTTTAATAGATTTTATTTATTTACTTGACAGAGACAGACAGATCACAAGCAGGCAGAGAGGCAGGCAGAGAGAGAGGAGGAACCTGCTGAGCAGAGAGCCCGATACGGGGCTCGATCCCAGGACCCCTGAGATATTGACCTGAGCCGAAGGCAGAGGCTTTAACCCACTGAGCCACCCAGGTGCCCCCCCAGTGTTTTTGAAGCTCTGTGTCAGGAGTCTGGGACAAACACCAGATGTGTTATTATAACACCACATAGACACACACACACACACACACACACACAGAGTTGGGGGGGAGATTGAAAAATTAGCTGATATTAATATATTTCTGCAGGCTGATAAATCCCAACTTCTTGAGGCAGGCTGGAAACGTAGGCAGGGTTTCTATTTTCAATCTTTTTAAAAAAAATTAAATTCAATTATTTATTTATTTATTTATTTATTTTAATTTTTTATTTTTGATAAACTTATATTTTATCCCCAGGGGTACAGGTCTGTGAATCACCAGGTTTACACACTTCACAGCACTCACCAAATCACATACCCTCCCCAATGTCCATAATCCCACCCCCTTCTCCCAAACCCCCTCCCCCCGGCAACCCTCAGTTTGTTTTGTGAGACTAAGAGTCACTTATGGTTTGTCTCCCTCCCAATCCCATCTTGTTTCATTTATTCTTCTTCTACCCACTTAAGCCTCCATGTTGTATCACCACTTCCTCATATCAGGGAGATCATATGATAGTTGTCTTTCTCTGCTTGACTTATTTTAAGCATGATACGCTCTAGTTCCATCCACGTTGTTGCAAATGGCAAGATTTCATTTCTTTTGATGGCTGCATAGTATTCCATTTATTTTTAAAAATATTTTATTAATTTGACAGAGAGAGAGAGACAGTGAGAGAGGGAACACAAGCAGGGGGAGTGGGAGAGGGAGAAGCAGGCTTCCAGCTGAGCAGGGAGCCAGATGTGGGGCTTGATCCCAGGACCCTGGGATCATGACCTGAGTAGAAGGCAGATGCTTGATGACTGAACCACCTAGGTACCCCTAAGCATCCAACTCTTGATCTCAGCTTAGGTCTTGATATTGATCTTTATCTTGATCTTAGGTCATGAGGTCAAGCTCTCCATTGGGCCCAGTATGCAGCCAACTTAAAACAACAACAACAACAACAACTGATTTTTGTGTGTTGATACTGCATTCTGTAACTTTGCTAAATTCATTTATTAGTTCTAATTGGGTTTCTGTGTGTGTGTGTTGTGGGTGTGCGTGTGTATTCTTTATGATATCCTGTAAATAAGATTATGTCGTCTGTGAATAGAGATAGAGATTGTTTAACTTTTCCTCTTCAAAGGAAAGGATGGTTTTACTTTTCTTACCTAATTGCTCTGGTTGGAGTTTCTAGCACAATGTTAAAGAAAAGTAGTGAAGAGGTGCCTGGGTGGCTCAGTGGGTTAAAGCCTCTGCCTTTGGCTCAGGTCATGATCCCAGGGTCCTGGGATCGAGCCCTGCATCGGGCTCTTTGCTCAGCGGGGAGCCGGCTTCCTCCCCCCTCTCTCTGCCTGCCTCTCTGCCTACTTGTGGTCTCTGTCAAATAAAATAAATAAAATATGTAAAAAAAAAAAAAAAAGAAAAGAAAAGTAGTGAAATTGAGCATCTTTGTCTGTTCACTACCTTAAAAGAAAAGCTGTCAGGCTTTCACTATTGAGAATGATATTAGCTATGGGTTTTTCATTAATACCCTTTACTATATTGAGGAAATTCCCTTCTATCCCTAGTTTGTTAAGTGTTTTAAATTTTTAATTAAATCATGAATAGGTGTTGGATTTTGGCAATCCTTTTTCTCCACCAGTTGAGATAATTGTCCAGTTTTTTTCCCCTTTGTGTTATTAATGTGGTGTATCACATTGATTTACTTTCTTATGTTGAACCAGGATTCTTGGGAGAATTTTTGCTTTTAACACTTTTATTCAACATTGTTTAGCTAAAACATTTTGGCAATACTATGAATATTATGTAGGCTCTTGTAATACACTCTCCGAGACTGATGTCATGATTCAAAAGGGAGAGAAAAAAAAATTGTTTTATTTGAAATGGTAACAAATGTAATTCTGCCTTTAAAGTGACTTGGAACGTGCTTGCAAAAAACTCAGGAATTTATGTTACTGATCGGGAAATTCTGCCCTAAAGGATAAAATAAAAATTCCATCATTTGGCAAAATCTGGCTTCCACTTCTATTTTCAGCTTTTGTCTTAGCAAATGTGCACCTGACACTCATGACTTTATAATCTTCTTGGGGATGTTGCTTTGGACTTGCCTGGAATGCTCTTTTTTCACCTAAAAACTTTCTGCTGATTTTTCAGACTCCAGTACAATTGGCCACTTCTGGAGTAACTTTTCCCATCTCTCCCAGGCAGTGAATCCCTGTCCTTTTATTCTCTGACGCTTATATTTCTGTTATATATTTATTTATTAATATACCTATAAATTTAAATTTATTTATTAATATATTTAGATGTTTCTGTTCTATATTTATTTACATGTGGTTTATGTGCTCTATATTTTACCACACTGTATTATAACTTAGGTGTTTAGACATCTGTTTTCCCTATTAATGTGAATTCCCAGAATACAGGGGTCATATTTACCTTTGTAGTCCTAGCACCCAAGCTACTGCCTAGAACTTAGTAAGCACTCATTAAATGATCTATGAATACATGAAGGGGTGCCAGTTGTGCTGTGGTTATGGACACCGAATGGATCAATATTTGTGTCTGTAAGAGAAAATGTGCTCTTGATTCTCTAACCTAGAACATTTTCTGATTTTATTCTTTTCTCTTTGTGCCTCTCTAGACTTCAAAGAAGCATAAATTCAAAAAGATGCAGAAACTCACAGGTCAGAAAGATCCTATCCTTGATTCTTCAGCTCAAGGCTACTGACAAATCAACTGTGGGTCTGCTTTAAGACTCCAGACTTTAATAACAGGTTGAGGGAGGGAATTGGAAAAAGATTATGTAAATGAAAGAAATGTGCTTATTCTTTCTAGCATCTCCAAAGATGCCAGATTCTTTGGAGCAACTTCCAAAGAGATGTAAACAGATTGATAATTCTTCCTATGCTTCTTTTCCCCATGCTTTCTTGCCTAATTTTCCTTTTGTGTAGAACTCAAAGTATCAGGAAAGAAATTGGGTGAGATTAATGTTTGGTGCAGGAAGTTCCAATAACTTTTTCCTCTGTCATAGGCACTGGATAGAATCCTTTGGGGGAAAAAAATATGTGTTATGAACTTTGGTTCCCCTACTCCAACTCCCTACTCGCATGATTGTTCCTGCTCTTTCCAACAGCTTCATCTACTCCTAGGTTAAGTCTGAGCTCTACCACTAATTAACTTAATGACCCTAGGCATGGTTTCACCTTTTTGTTTTCTTATGTGTACAACAAGGGGGTGGAACAAGGTAGAGGTGGTATCAACAATTAGGGTGCTAAAAGCTTCTTTAACTCTGCTCCCAGCTTCCCAGTGGGAAGAAAATCTTAGGATGAGCTGCTCCGAAGCTAATGGGACACAGTGAGTAGAGTTGACCTTCACTATCTATTCCTCCTCTCTTCAGCTTACTCTACTGATAAGCTCTATAGGAGTGAAGAGAAAGGTACCTAGTACTGTTTTACTTCCTTCAGAATGATAGCTGTTCCTTTTCTAAGTCAAGTCACTATTCTTACTGGTTTCCTTATTAGTACTTTAATATCACTTCAGTGACATTGACCTACTCTTGTATCCAGATTTTAAGGTCTCCCTATGGGATGGGCCCAGGAGTACGCATTCTGGTCAATGGAGAGAAGTCTTCAACAGATCTTCCAACATCTGGAATGTGCAAGGTCAGGGAAGGTCGTTTCTGGGAGGAGGTTGGGTGGTGGAAGTTTTTGTTTTTGTCTTAAGTAAAGTCTACTTGAATTGAATTGAATTCTAGAGATCAAGAATTGCATGCTCTACCAACCAAGCTAGCCAGATGCCCCAAAGGTGGTAGAACTTGTAAGAGGGAGGGTGGAAGAGACCGAAGAAGGGAGGTTGGAAAGAGGGAAAGAGGGAGGGAAAAAGAGAGGGAAAAGAGAGATTGCTAGTTGTTTGCTTATTTACTTAGTTTGGGCGGTAAACTATGGCTCCGGATTTGCCGGGTTGTTCCTTTAGAAAAGGCTGGAGTTGCTGCATAATGATCCGGAGGAGCTGCTGTCCTTAGGAGAATGTTTTCCCTGCTTACAGCCACAACAGGGTAGAACAGGCTCCTGAGGCGCAAGCACAGAAGAGGTTGAGGAAGAAATGTGGGAAAACCTATCTCCCTGTCTTGGAGGTGAGAGGACACACCCCTACTGAGGTAAGACAGCACATGTCCTCTGAGAGGAGTGGTCACAGTTCCTCAGATAGAACTCACTGTAGTCCCCCTGAAAGAAATGGACGCAGTCCCTCTGAGAGGAATAGACACAGTCATTCTGAGCAGAGCCAAAAGAACCAATTTGAAAGGGGCCAGTACAGTCCATGTGGGAAAACTTATCTCCGTGTCTTTGAGGTGAGAGGACACAGCCCTACTGAGGGAAGACAGCGCAGGCGCTCTGAGAGGAGTGGTCGACATTCCTCAGTGAGAAATCACTGTAGTACCTCTAAAAGAAATGGATACGGTCCGTCTGAGAGCAAAAGACACAGTCATTCTTAGCAGAGCCAACAGAACCAATTTGAAAGGGGCCAGTACAGTTCATGTGGGAAAACCTATCTCCGTTTCTAGGAGGTGAGAGGACACAGCCCTACCGAGTGAAGACAGCACAGGTCCTCTGAGAGGAGTGGTCGCAGTTTCACAGATAGAACTCACTGTAGTCCCTCTGAAAAAAATGGACGCAGTCCCACTGAGAGGAACAGAGATAGTTATTCTTAGCAGAACCAACAGAACCAGTCTGAAAGGGGCCAGTACAGTTGGTGTTGGAAACCCATCTCAATCGCTTGGAAGTGAGAGGACACAGCCCTATTGAGAGACAGCACAGGCCTTCTGAGAGGAGTGGTCGCAGTTCCTCAGATAGAAATCACTGTAGTCCCTCTGAAAGAAATGGTAGCAGTACCTTCGAGAGGAACAGACACAGTCATTCTGAGCAGAGCCAAAAGAACCAATTTGAAAGGGGCCAGTACAGTTCATGTGGGAAAACTTATCTCCGTGTTTTGGAGGTGAGAGGACACAGCCCTACTGAGGGAAGACAGCACAGGTCCTCAGAGAGGAGTGGTCGTAGTTCCTCAGATAAAACTCACTGTAGTCCTTCTGAAAGAAATGGACGGAGTCCCACTGAGAAAGCAGAGATAGTCATTCGGAGCCGAACCAGAGAACCAGTCTGAAAGGGGCCAGTACAGTTGGTGTGGGAAAACCCATCTCAGTCCCTTGGAATTGAGAGGACACAGCCCTATTAGGAGATACAGCACAAGCCCTCTGAGAGGAGTGGTCCCAGTTCCTCAGAGAGAACTCACTGTAGTATCTCTGAAAGAATGGACGCAGTCCCTCTGAGAAAAGAGACACAGATATTCTGATTAGAGCCAAAATAACCAATTTGATAGGGGACAGTACAGTTCGTGTGGGAAAAACTATCTCCGTGTCTTGGATGTGAGAGGACAAATCCCTACTGAGGGACGACAGCACAGGTCCTCAGAGAGCAGTGTTCTCAGATCCTCAGATAGAACTCACTGTAGTCCCTCTGAAAGAAATGGATGAGGTCTGTATGAGAGGAACAGACACAGTCATTCTGAGCAGAGCCAATAGAAGCAATTTGAAAGGGGCCAGTACAGTTCATGTGGGAAAACTTATCTCCGTGATTGGAGGTGTGAGAACAAGCCCTACTTAGGGAAGACAGCACAGGTCCTCAGAGAGGAGTGGTCGCAGTTCCTCAGAGAGAACTCACTGTAGTCCCTATGAAAAAATTGGACGCAGTCCCACTGAGAGAAAATGAGACAGTCATTCTGAGCAGAACCAAGAACCAGTCTGAAAGGGGCCAGTACAGTTTGTGTGAGAGGACACAGCCCTATTGAGAGAAGACAGCAGAGGCCCTCTGAGAGTAGTGGTCGCAGTTCCTCAGAGAGAACTCACTGTAGACCCTCTGAAAGAAATGGACGCAGTCCCTCTGAGAGGAACAGACACAGTCATTCTGAGCAGAGCCAACAGAACCAATTTGTAAGGGGCCAGTACAGTTCATGTGGGAAAACTTATCTCCGTGTCTTGGAGGTGGAGAACAGCCCTACTGAGGGAAGATAGCACAGGTTCTCTGAGAGGAGTGGTCGCAGTTCCTCAGATAGAACTCACTGTTGTCCGCCTGAAAGAAATGGACGCAGCCCTCTGAGAGGAACAGACACAGTTATTCTGAGCAGAGCCAAAGAACCAATTTGAAAGGGGCCAGTACAGTTGATGTGGGAAAAGTTATCTCCGTGTCTTGGAGGTAGGACACAGCCCTACTGAAGGAAGACAGCACAGGTCCTCTGAGAGGATTGGTCGCAGTACCTCAGATAGAAATCACTGGAGTCCGCCTGAAAGAAATGGACACAGTCCCTCTGAGAGGAACAGACACAGTCATTCAGAGCAGAGCCAACAAAACAAATTTGAAAGTGGCCAGTACAGTTCATGTGGGAAAACTTATCTCCGTGTCTTAGAGGTGAGAGGACACAGCCCTACTAGGGAAGAGAGCACAGGTCTTCTGAGAGGAGTGGTCGCATTTCCTCAGATAGAACTCACTGTAGTCCGTCTGAAAGAAATGGACGCAGTCCCTCTGAGAGGAACAGAGACAGAAATTCTGTCAGAACCAACAGAAACAATGTGAAAGGGGCCAGTACTGTTGGTGTGGGAAAACCCATCTCAGTCTATTTCAAGTGAGATGACACAGCCCTATTGAGAGAAGACAGCACAGGTCCTCCAAGAGGAGTGGTCTCAGTTCCTCAGAGAGAACTCACTGTAGTCCGCCTGAAAGAAATGGACGCAGTCACTCTGAGAGGAACAGAGACAGTCATTCTGAGCAGAGCCAACAGAACCAATTTGAAAGGGGCCAGTAAAGTTCATTTGGTAAAACCTATCTCCGTGTCTTGAGGTGAGAGGAGAAAGCCCTACTGAGGGAAGACAGCACAGGTCCTCAGAGAGGAGTGGTCGCAATTCCTCAGATAGAACTCACTGTAGTCCGTCTGAAAGAAATGGACGCAGTCCCTCTGAGAAAAACAGAGACAGTCGTTCTGAGCAGAGCCAACAGACCAATTTGAAAGGGGCCAGTACAGTTCATGTGGGAAAACTTATCGCCATGTCTTTGAGGTGAGCGGACACAGCCCTACTGAGGGAGAAAGCACAGGTTCTCTGAGAGGAGTGGTCGCAGTTCCTCCGATAGAACTCACTGTAGTCCCTCTGAAAAAAATGGACGCCGTCCCATTCAGAGGAACAGAGATATTCATTCTGAGCAGAACCAGCAGAACCACTCGGAAAGGGATCAGTACAGTTGGTGTGGGTAAACCCATCTCAGTCCCTTGGAAGTAAGAGGTCACAGCCCTATTGAGAGAAGACAGCACAGACCCTCTGAGAGGAGTGGTCGCAGTTCTTCAGAGACAAGTCACTGTAGTCCCTCTGAAAGAAATGGATGTGGTCACTCTGAGAGGAACAGAGACAGTCATTCTGAGCAGAGCCAACAGAACCAATTTGAAAGGGGCCAGTACAGTTCATGTAGGAAAACCTATCTCACTGTCGTGGCGGTGAGAGGACACAGCCCTACTCAGGGAAGACAGCACAGTCCCTCTGAGAGGAGTAGTCGCAGTTCCTCAGAGAGAACTCACTGTAGTCCCTCTGAAAGAAATGGACGCAGATCCTCTGAAAGAAACAGAGACAGTCATTCTGAGCAGAACCAACAGAACCAGTCTGAAAGGGACCAGTACAGTTTGTGTGAGAGGACACAGCCCTATTGAGAGAAGATAGCAGAGGCCCTCTGTGAGGAGTGGTCGCAGTTCCGCAGAGAGTACTCACTGTACTCCCTCTGCAACATTGGACGCAGTCCCTCTGAGAGGAACAGAGACAGTCATTCTGAGCAGAGCCAGCAGAACCAATTTGAAAGGGGCCAGTACAGTTCATGTGGGAAAACCTATCTCCGTGTCTTGGAGGTGAGAGGTCACAGCCCTACTGAGGGAAGACAGCACAGGTCCTCAGAGAGGAGTGGTCGCAGTTCCTCGGATAGAACTCACTATAGTCCCTCTGAAAGAAATGGACGCAGTCCCACTGAGAGGAACGGAGATAGTCATTCTGAGCAAAAACAACAGAACATGTCTGTAAAGGGACAGAACAGTGGGTGTGGGTAAACCCATCTCAGTCCCTTGGAAGTGAGAGGACACAGCCCTATTGAGGAAGACAGCACAGGCCCTCTGAGAGGAGTGGTCGCAGTTCCTCAGAGAGAAATCACTGTAGTACCTCTGAAAGAAATGGATGCGGTCCGTCTGATAGGAAAAGACACAGTCATTGTGAGCAGAGCCAAAAGAACCAATTTGAAAGGGGCCAGTACTGTTAATGTGGAAAAACTTATCTCCGTGTCTTGGAGGAAAAGACACAGCCCTACTGAGGGAAGAGAGCACAGGTCCTCTGAGAAGAGTGGTCGCAGTTCCTCAAATAGAACTCACTGTAGTCCCTCTGAAAAAAATGGACGCAGTCCCACTGAGAGGAACGGAGATAGTCATTCTGAGTAGAACCAACAGAACCAATTTGAAAGGTACCAGTACAGTTCACTTGGGAAAACCTATCTCCGTGTCATGGAGGTGAGAGGACACAGCCCTAATGAGGGAAGACAGCACAGGTCCTCAGAGAGGAGTGGTCGCAATTCCTCAGATAGAACTCACTGTAGTCCCTCTGAAAGATTGGACGCAGTCCCTCTAAGAGGAACAGAACAGTCGTTCTGAGCAGAGCCAAAAGAACCAATTTGAAAGGGGCCACTACAGTTCATGTGGGAAAATTTATTTCCGTGTCTTGGAGGTGTGAGGACACAGCCCTACTGAGGGAAGACAGCACAGGTTCACTGAGAGGAGTGGTCGCAGTTCCTCAGATAGAACTCACTGTAGTCCGTCTGAAAGAAATGGACGCAGTCCCTCTGAGAGGAACAGAGACAGTCATTCTGAGCAGAACGAACAGAACCAGTCTGAAAGGGGCCAGTATCGTTGGTGTGGGTAAACCCATCTCAGTCCCTTGGAAGTGAGAGGACACAGCCCTATTGAGAGAAGACAGCACAGGCTCTCTGAGAGGAGTGGTCGCAGATCCTCAGAGAGAAATAACTGTAGTCCCTCTGAAAGAAATGGATGCGGTCCGTCTGAGAGGAACAGACACAGTCATTCTGAGAAGAGCCAACAGAACCAATTTGATGGGGCCAGTACACTTCATGTAGGAAAACTTATCTCCGTTGTTTGGAGTGTGAGGACAAGCCTTAATATGGGGAGGCAGCACAGGTCCTTTGAGAAGAGTGGTCGCAGTTCCTCAGAGAGAACTCACTGTACTCTCTCTGAAAGAAATGGACGCAGTACCTCTGAGAGAAACAGAGACAGTCATTCTGAGCAGAGCCAGCAGAACCAATTTGAAAGGGGCCAGTACAGTTCATGTGGGAAAAACTATCTCCATGTTTTGGCGGTGAGAAGACAGCCATACTGAGGGAAGACAGCACCTGTCCTCAGAGACGAGTGATCGCAGTTCCTCAGATAGAACTCACTGTAGTCTGTCTGAAAGAAATCAAAGCAGTCCCTTTGAGAGGAACAGACACAGTCATTCTGAGCAGAGCCAACAGAACCAATTTGAAAGGGGCCAGTACAGTTCATGTGGGAAAACCTATCTCCGTTCTTGGAGGTGAGAGGACACAGCCCTAATGAGGGAAGACAGCACAGTCCTTCTGAGAGGAGTGATTGCAGTTCCTCAGAGAGAACTCACTGTACTCCCTCTGAAGGAAATGGACGCAGTCCCTCTGAAAGAAACAGAGATAGTCATTCTGAGCAAAACCATCAGAAACAGTCGGAAAGGGGCCAGTACAGTTGGTGTGAGAGGACACAGCCCTATTGAGAGAAGACAGTACATGCCATTTGAGAGGAGTGGTCGCATTTCCTCAGAGAGAACTCACTGTAGTCTCTCTGAAACAAATTGACGCAGTCCCTCTGACTGGAACAGACACAGTCATTCCGAGCAGAAACAACAGAACCAATTTGAAAATGGGCAGTATAGTTCATGTGGGAAAACGTATCTCCATGTCTTGGAGGTGAGATGACACAGTCCTACTGAGGAAGGACAGCACAGGTACTCTGAGAGGAGTGGTCGCATTTCCTCAGATAGAACTCACTGTAGTCCGACTGAAAGAAATGGACGCAGTCCCTCTGAGAGGAACAGACACAGTCATTCTGAGCAGAGCCAACAGAACCAATTTGAAAGGGGCCAGTACAGTTTATGTGGGAAAACGTATCTCCGTGTCTTGGTTGTGAGAGGACACAGCCCTACTGAGGGAAGACAGCATAGGTCCTCTGAGAGGAGTGGTCGCAGTTCCTCAGAAAGAACTCACTGTAGTCCGTCTGAAAGAAATGGACGCAGTCCCTCTGAGAGGAACAGAGACAGTCATTCTGAGCAGAGCCAACAGAACCAATTTGAAAGGGGCCAGTACAGTTCATGTGGGAAAACCTATCTCTGTGTGTTGGAGGTGAAGGACACAGCCCTACTGAGGGAAGACAGCACAGTCCCTCTGAGAGGAGTGGTCGCAGTTCCTCAGATAGAACTCATGTAGTCCCTCTTTAAGAAATGGGCACAGTCCCACTGAGAGGAAAGGATATAGTCATTCTGAGCAGAACCAACAGAACTAGTCTGAAAGGGGCATGTACAGTGGTGTGGGAAAAACAAGCTCAGTCCCTAGGAAGTGAGAAGATACCGCCATATTGAGAGAAGACAGCACAGTCCCTCTGAGAGGAGTGGTCGCAGTTCCTCAGATAGAACTCACTGTAGTCCCTCTGAAGGATATGGACGCCGTCCCACTGAGAGGAACAGAGATAGTCATTCTGAGCATAGACAATAGACCCAATATGAAAGGGGCCAGTACAGTTCATGTGGGAAATCTTATCTCCGGTGCTTGGAGGTGTGAGGACAAGCCGTACTTAGGGAAGACAGCACAGGTCCTCTGAGAGGAGTGGTCGCAGTTCCTCAGAGAGAACTCACTGTAGTCCCTCTGAAAGAAATGAACGCAGTCTCTCTGAAAGAAACATAGACAGTCATTCTGAGCAGAAACAACAGAACCAGTCTGAAAGGGACCAGTACAGTTGGTGTGAGAGGACACAACCCTATAGAGAAGACAGCAGAGGCCCTCTGAGAGGAGTGGTCGTAGTACCTCAGAGAGAACTCACTGTAGTCCCTCTGAAAGATTGGACGGAGTCCTTCTGAGAGGCACAGAGACAGTCATTCTGAGCAGAGCCAACAGAACCAATTTGAAACGGGCCAGTACAGTTCATGTGGGAAAGCCTATCTCCGTGTGTGGAGGTGAAAGGACACAGCCCTACTGAGGGAAGACAGCACAGGTCCTCTGAGAGGAGTGGTCGCAGTTTCACAGATAAAACTCACTGTAGTCCCTCTGAAAAAAATGGACACAGTTCCACTGAGAGGAACGGAGATAGTTATTCTGAGCAGAACCAACAGAAACTGTCTGAAAGGGCCAGTACAGTTGGTGTTGGAAACCCATCTCAGTTGCTTGGAAGTGAGAGGACACAGCCCTATTGAGAGAAGACAGCACAAGCCCTCTGCGAGGAGTGGTCGCAGTTCCTCAGATAGAACTAACTGTGGTCCGTCTGAAAGAAATGGTAGCAGTACCTTTGAGAGGAACAGACACAGTCATTCTGAGCAGAGCCTACAGAACCAATTTGAAAGGGGCCAGTACAGTTCATGTGGGAAAACCTATCTCCGTTTCTTGGAGGTGTGAGGACACAGCCCTACTGAGGGGAGACAGCACTAGTCCACTGAGAGGAGTGGTCGCAGTTACAAGGATAGAACTCACTGAAGTCCCTCTGAAAGAAATGGACGCAGTCCCTCTGAGAGGAACAGAGACAGCCATTCTGAGCAAAACCAACAGAACCAGTCGAAAGGGGCCAGTATAGCTGCTGTTGGTAAACCCATCTCAGTTGCTTGGAAGTGAGAGGACACAGCCCTATTGAGAGAACACAGCACAGGCTCTCTGGGAGGAGTGGTTGCAGTTCCTCAGAGAGAAATCACTGTAGTCCCTCTGAAAGAAATGGATGCCGTCCGACTGAGAGAAACAGACACAGTCATTCTGAGCAGAGCCAACAGAACCAATTTGATCGGGCCAGTACACTTCTTGTAGGTAAACTTATCACCGTTGTTTGGAGGTGTGAGGTCAAGCCCTAATTTGGGGAGACAGCACAGGTCCTCTGAGTGGAGTGGTCGCAGTTCCTCAGAAAGAACTCACTGTACTCCCTCTGAAAGAAATGGACGCAGTACCTCTGAGAGAAACAGAGACAGTCATCTGAGCAGAACCAACAGAACCAGTCTGAAAGGGGCCAGTAGAGTTGGTGTGAGAGGACACAGCCCTATTGAGAGGAGACAGTACAGGCCCTCTGAGAGGAGTGGTCACAGTTCCTCAGAGACAACTCACTGTAGTCCCTCTGAATGATTGGACGCAGTCCTTCTCAGAGGAACAGAGACAGTCATTCTGAGCAGAGCAAACAAAACCAATTTGAAAGGGGCCAGTACAGTTCATGTGGGAAAACCTATCTCTGTGTGTTGGAGGTGAAAGGACATAGCCCTACTGAAGGAAGACAGCACAGTCCCTCTGCGAGGAGTGGTCGCAGTTCCTCAGATAGAACTCATGTAGTCCCTCTGAAACAAATGGACAAAGTCCCACTGAGAGGAACAAGATAGTCATTCTGAGTAGAACCAACAGAACCAGTCTGAAAGGGGCATGTAGGGTGCTGTGAGAAAAACCATCTCAGTCCCTAGGAAGTGAGAAGATACCGCCATATTGAGAGAAGACAGCACAGTCCCTCTGAGAGGAGTGGTCGCAGTTCCTCAGATAGATCTCCCTGTAGTACCTCTGAAGGAAATGGACGTCGTCCCACTGAGAGGAACAGAGATAGTCATTCTGAGCATAGACAATAGAACCAATATGAAAGGAGCCAGTACAGTTCATGTGGGAAATATTATTCCGGTGTTTGGAGGTGTGAGGACAAGCCGTATATAGGGAAGACAGCACAGGTCCTCTGAGAGGAGTGGTCGCAGTTCCTCAGAGAGAACTCACTGTAGTCCCTCTGAAAGAAATGGATGCAGTCTCTCTGAAAGAAACAGAGAAAGTCATTCTGAGCATAATCAGCAGAACCAGTCTGAAAGGGACCAGTACAGTTGGTGTGAGAGGACACAACCCTATTGAGAGAACACAGCAGAGGCCCTCTGAGAGGAGTGGTCGTAGTTCCTCAGAGAGAACTCACTGTAGTCCCTCTGAAAGATTGGACGGAGTCCCTCTGAGAGGAACAGAGACGGTCATTCTGAGCAGAGCCAACAGAACCAAATTGAAAGGGTCCAGTACAGTTCATGTGGGAAAACCTATCTCCGTGTTTTGGCGGTGAGAAGACAGCCCTACTGAGGGAAGACAGCACCTGTCCTCAGAGACGAGTGGTCGCAGTTCCTCAGATAGAACTCACTGTAGTCTGTCTGAAAGAAATCAAAGCAGTCCCTTTGAGAAGAGCAGACACAGTCATTCTAGCAGAGGCAACAGAACCAATTTGAAAGGGGCCAGTACAGTTCATGTGGGAAAACCTATCTCCGTTTCTTGGAGGTGAGAGGACACAGCCCTACTGAGGGAAGACAGCACAGGTCCTCTGAGAGGAGTGGTCGCAGTTTCTCCGAGAGAACTCACTGTAGTCCCTCTGAAAGAAATGGACGCAGTCCCACTGAAAGAAACAGAGACAGTCATTCTGAGCAAAACCAACAGAAACAGTCGGAAAGGGGCTAGTACACTTGGTGTGAGAGGACACAACCCTATTGAGAGAAGACAGTACTGGCCCTTTGAGAGGATTGGTCGCAGTTCCTCAGAGAGAACTCACTGTAGTCTCTCTGAAACAAATTGACGCAGTCCCTCTGACTGGAACAGACACAGTCATTCTGAGCAGAAACAACAGAACCAATTTGAAAAGGGGCAGTATAGTTCATGTGGGAAAACGTATCTCCATGTCTTGGAGGTGAGAGGACACAGTCCTACTGAGGAAGGACAGCACAGGTACTCTGAGAGGAGTGGTCGCATTTCCTCAGATAGAACTCACTGTAGTCCGACTGAAAGAAATGGACGCAGTCCCTCAGAGAGGAACAGACACAGTATTTCTGAGCAGAGCCAACAGAACCAATTTGAAAGGGGCCAGTACAGTTTATGTGGGAAAACGTATCTCCCTGTCTTGGAGGTGAGAGGACACGGCCCTAATGAGGGAAGACAGCATAGGTCCTCTGAGAGGAGTGGTCGCAGTTCCTCAGAAAGAACTCACTATAGTCAGTCTGAAAGAAATGGACGCAGTCCCTCTGAGAGGAACAGAGACAGTCATTCTGAGCAGAGCTAACAGAACCAATTTGAAAGGGGCCAGTACAGTTCATGTGGGAAAACCTATCTCTGTGTGTTGGAGGTGAGAGGACACAGACCTACTGAGGGAAGACAGCACAGTCCCTCTGAGATGAGTGGTCGCAGTTCCTCAGAATGAACTCATGTATTCCCTCTGAAAGAAATGGGCAAAGTCCCACTGAGAGAAAAGGATATAGTCATTCTGAGCAGAACCAACAGAACTAGTCTGAAAGGGGCATGTACAGTGGTGTGGGAAAAACCAGCTCAGTCCCTAGGAAGTGAGAAGATACCGCCATATTGAGAGAAGACAGCACAGTCCCTCTGAGAGGAGTGGTCGCAGTTCCTCAGATAGAACTCACTGTAGTCCCTCTGAAGGATATGGACGCCGTCCCACTGAGAGGAACAGAGATAGTCATTCTGAGCATAGACAATAGACCCAATATGAAAGGGGCCAGTACAGTTCATGTGGGAAATCTTATCTCCGGTGCTTGGAGGTGTGAGGACAAGCCGTACTTAGGGAAGACAGCACAGGTCCTCTGAGAGGAGTGGTCGCAGTTCCTCAGAGAGAACTCACTGTAGTCCCTCTGAAAGAAATGAACGCAGTCTCTCTGAAAGAAACAGAGACAGTCATTCTGAGCAGAAACAACAGAACCAGTCTGAAAGGGACCAGTACAGTTGGTGTGAGAGGACACAACCCTATAGAGAAGACAGCAGAGGCCCACTGAGAGGAGTGGTCGTAGTACCTCAGAGAGAACTCACTGTAGTCCCTCTGAAGATTGGACGGAGTCCCTCTGAGAGGCACAGAGACAGTCATTCTGAGCAGAGCCAACAGAACCAATTTGAAACGGGCCAGTACAGTTCATGTGGGAAAGCCTATCTCCGTGTGTTGGAGGTGAAAGGACACAGCCCTACTGAGGGAAGACAGCACAGGTCCTCTGAGAGGAGTGGTCGCAGTTTCACAGATAAAATTCACTGTAGTCCCTCTGAAAAAAATGGACACAGTTCCACTGAGAGGAACAGAGATAGTTATTCTGAGCAGAACCAACAGAAACTGTCTGAAAGGGCCAGTACAGTTGGTGTTGGAAACCCATCTCAGTTGCTTGGAAGTGAGAGGACACAGCCCTATTGAGAGAAGACAGCACAGGCCCTCTGCGAGGAGTGGTCGCAGTTCCTCAGATAGAACTAACTGTAGTCCGTCTGAAAGAAATGGTAGCAGTACCTTTGAGAGGAACAGACACAGTCATTCTGAGCAGAGCCTACAGAACCAATTTGAAAGGGGCCAGTACAGTTCATGTGGGAAAACCTATCTCCGTTTCTTGGAGGTGTGAGGACACAGCCCTACTGAGGGGAGACAGCACTAGTCCACTGAGAGGAGTGGTCGCAGTTACTCAGATAGAACTCACTGTAGTCCCTCTGAAAGAAATGGACGCAGTACCTCTGAGAGGAACAGAGACAGTCATTCTGAGCAAAACCAACAGAACCAGTCTGAAAGGGGCCAGTATAGCTAGTTTTGGTAAACCCATCTCAGTTGCTTGGAAGTGAGAGGACACAGCCCTATTGAGAGAACACAGCACAGGCTCTCTGAGAGGAGTGGTTGCAGTTCCTCAGAGAGAAATCACTGTAGTCCCTCTGAAAGAAATGGATGCCGTCCGACTGAGAGAAACAGACACAGTCATTCTGAGCAGAGCCAACAGAACCAGTCTGAAAGGGGCATGTAGGGTGCTGTGAGAAAAACCATCTCAGTCCCTAGGAAGTGAGAAGATACCGCCATATTGAGAGAAGACAGCACAGTCCCTCTGAGAGGAGTGGTCGCAGTTCCTCAGATAGATCTCCCTGTAGTACCTCTGAAGGAAATGGACGTCGTCCCACTGAGAGGAACAGAGATAGTCATTCTGAGCATAGACAATAGAACCAATATGAAAGGAGCCAGTACAGTTCATGTGGGAAATATTATTCCGGTGCTTGGAGGTGTGAGGACAAGCCGTAGTTAGGGAAGACAGCACAGGTCCTCTGAGAGGAGTGGTCGCAGTTCCTCAGAGAGAACTCACTGTAGTCCCTCTGAAAGAAATGGATGCAGTCTCTCTGAAAGAAACAGAGAAAGTCATTCTGAGCAGAATCAGCAGAACCAGTCTGAAAGGGACCAGTACAGTTGGTGTGAGAGGACACAACCCTATTGAGAGAAGACAGCAGAGGCCCTCTGAGAGGAGTGGTCGTAGTTCCTCAGAGAGAACTCACTGTAGTCCCTCTGAAAGATTGGACGGAGTCCCTCTGAGAGGAACAGAGACGGTCATTCTGAGCAGAGCCAACAGAACCAAATTGAAAGGGTCCAGTACAGTTCATGTGGGAAAACCTATCTCCGTGTTTTGGCGGTGAGAAGACAGCCCTACTGAGGGAAGACAGCACCTGTCCTCAGAGACGAGTGGTCGCAGTTCCTCAGATAGAACTCACTGTAGTCTGTCTGAAAGAAATCAAAGCAGTCCCTTTGAGAAGAGCAGACACAGTCATTCTAGCAGAGGCAACAGAACCAATTTGAAAGGGGCCAGTACAGTTCATGTGGGAAAACCTATCTCCGTTTCTTGGAGGTGAGAGGACACAGCCCTACTGAGGGAAGACAGCACAGGTCCTCTGAGAGGAGTGTTCGCAGTTCCTCCGAGAGAATCACTGTAGTCCCTCTGAAAGAAATGGACGCAGTCCCACTGAAAGAAACAGAGACAGTCATTCTGAGCAAAACCAACAGAAACAGTCGGAAAGGGGCTAGTACACTTGGTGTGAGAGGACACAACCCTATTGAGAGAAGACAGTACTGGCCCTTTGAGAGGATTGGTCGCAGTTCCTCAGAGAGAACTCACTGTAGTCTCTCTGAAACAAATTGACGCAGTCCCTCTGACTGGAACAGACACAGTCAGTCTGAGCAGAAACAACAGAACCAATTTGAAAAGGGGCAGTATAGTTCATGTGGGAAAACGTATCTCCATGTCTTGGAGGTGAGAGGACACAGTCCTACTGAGGAAGGACAGCACAGGTACTCTGAGAGGAGTGGTCGCATTTCCTCAGATAGAACTCACTGTAGTCCGACTGAAAGAAATGGACGCAGTCCCTCAGAGAGGAACAGACACAGTCATTCTGAGCAGAGCCAACAGAACCAATTTGAAAGGGGCCAGTACAGTTTATGTGGGAAAACGTATCTCCCTGTCTTGGAGGTGAGAGGACACGGCCCTAATGAGGGAAGACAGCATAGGTCCTCTGAGAGGAGGAGTCGCAGTTCCTCAAAAAGAACTACTGTAGTCAGTCTGAAAGAAATGGACGCAGTCCCTCTGAGAGGAACAGAGACAGTCATTCTGAGCAGAGCCAACAGAACCAATTTGAAAGGGGCCAGTACAGTTCATGTGGGAAAACCTATATCTGTGTGTTGGAGGTGAGAAGACACAGCCCTAATGAGGGAAGACAGCACAGTCCCTCTGTGAGGAGTGATCGCAGTTCCTCAGAGAGAACTCACTGTACTCCCTCTGAAAGAAATGGACGCAGTACCTCTGAGAGAAACAGAGACAGTCATTCTGAGCAGAGCCAATAGAACCAATTTGAAACGGGCCAGTACAGTTCATGTGGGAAAGCCTATACCGTGTGTTGGAGGTGAAAGGACACAGCCCTACTGAGGGAAGACAGCACAGGTCCTCTTAGAGGAGTTGGCTCCATTCCTCAGATAGAACTCACTGTAGTCTGTCTGAAAGAAATGGACGCAGTCCCTCTGAGAGGTACAGACACAGTCATTTTGAGAAGAGCCAACAGAACCAATTTGAAAGGGGCCAGTACAGTTCATGTGGGAAAACTTATCTCCGTGTCTTGGAGGTGACAGGACACAGCCCTACTGAGGGAAGACAGCACAGGTCCTCTGAGAGGAGTGGTCGCAGTTTCACAGATAAAACTCACTGTAGTCTCTCTGAAAAAATGGACACAGTTCCACTGAGAGGAACAGAGATAGTTATTCTGAGCAGAACCAACAGAAACAGTCTGAAAGGGGCCAGTACAGTTGGTGTTGGAAACCCATCTCAGTTGCTTGGAAGTGAGAGGACACAGCCCTATTGAGAGAAGACAGCACAGGCCCCCTGCGAGGAGTGGTCGCAGTTCCTCAGATAGAACTCACTCTAGTCCGTCTGAAAGAAATGGTAGCAGTCCCTTTGAGAGGAACAGACACAGTCATTCTGAGCAGAGCCAACAGAACCAATTTGAAAGGGGCCAGTATAGTTCATGTGGGAAAGCTTATCTCCGTGTGTTGGAGGTGAATGGGCACAGGTCCTCAGAGAGGAGTTGGTGCAATTCCTCAGATAGAACTCACTGTAGTCTGTCTGAAAGAAAAGGACGCAGTTCCTCTGAGAGGTACAGACACAATAATTCTGCGAAGAGCCAACTGAACCAATTTGAAAGGGGCAAGTACAGTTCATGTGGGAAAACTTATCTCCGTGTCTCTGAGGTGAGAGGACACAGCCCTACTGAGGGAAGACAGCACAGGTCCTCTGAGAGGAGTGGTCGCAGTTTCACAGATAGAACTCACTGTAGTCCTTCTGAAAGAAATGGACGCATTCCCTCGTAAAGAAACACAGATAGTCATTCTGAGCAGAACCAATAGAACAAGTCTGAAAGGGACCAGTACAATTGGTGTGAGAGGAAACAGCCCTACTGAGGGAAGACAGCAAAGGTCCTCAGAGAGGACTGGTCGCAATTCCTCAGATAGGACTCACTGTAGTCCGTCTGAAAGAAATGGACGCAGTCCCTCTGAGAGGAAAAGACACAGTCATTCAGAGCAGAGCCAACAGAACCAATTTGAAAGGGGCCAGTACAGTTCATGTGGGAAAACTTATCTCCGTGTCTTGGAGGTGAGAGGACCAGCCCTACTGAGGGAAGACAGCACAGATCCTCTGAGAAGAGTCGTCGCAGTTTCACAGATAGAACTCACTATAGTCCCTTTGAAAAAAAATGGACGCAGTCCCACTGAGAGGAACAAGGATAGTTATTCTGAGCAGAACCAACAGAAACAGTCTGAAAGGGGCCAGAACAGTTGGTGTTGGAAAACCCATCTCAGTCGCTTGGAAGTGAGGGGACACAGGCCTATTGAGAGAAGACAGTACTGGCCCTCTGAGAGGAGTGGTCGCAGTTACTCAGAGAGAACTCACTGTAGTCCGCCTGAAAGAAATGGACGCAGTCCCTCACTTGGACAGACACAGTCATTCTGAGCAGAGCCAACAGACCCAATTTGAAAGGGGGCAATACAGTTCATGTGGGAAAACCTATCTCTGTGTGTTGGAGGTGAGAGGACACAGCCCTACTGAGGGAAGACAGCATAGGCCCTCTGAGAGGAGTGCTCTCAGTTCCTCAGAGAGAAATCACTGTAGTACCTCTGAAAGAAATGGATGCGGTCCGTCTGAGAGGAATAGACACAGTCATTCTGAGCAGAGCCAACAGAACCAATTTGAAAGGGGCCAGTACAGTTCATGTGGGAAATCTTATCTCCGGACTTTGGAGGTGTGAGGACAAGCCCTACTTAGGGAAGACAGCACAGGTCCTCTGAGAGGAGTGGTCGCTATTCCTCAGAGAGAACTCACTGTAGTCTCTCTGAAAGAAATGGACGCAGTCCCACTGAGAGGAACAGAGATAGTCATTCTGAGCAGAACCAACAGAACCAGTCTGAAAGGGGCCAGTACAGTTGGTTTGGGAAAACCCATCTCAGTCCCTTGGAAGTGAGAGGACACAGCCCTATTGAGAGAAGACAGCATAGTTCCTCTAAGAGGAGTGGTCGAAGTTCCTCAGAGAGAACTCACTGTAGTCCGCCTGAAAGAAATGGAAGCAGTCCCTCTGAGATGAACAGAGACAGTCATTCTGATCAGAGCCAACAGAACCAATTTGAAAGGGGCCAGTACAGTTCATTTGGTAAAACCTATATCCGTGTCTTGAGGTGAGAGGAGAAAGCCCTACTGAGGGAAGACATCACAGGTCCTCAGAGAGGAGTGGTCGCAATTCCTCAGATAGAACTCACTGTAGTCCGTCTGAAAGAAATGGACGCAGTCCCTCTGAGAGGAACAGACACAGTCATTCTGAGCAGAGCCAACAAAACCAATTTGAAAGGGGCCAGTACAGTTCATGTGGAAAACTTATCTCCATGTCTTGGAAGTGAGAGAACACAGCCCTACTGAGGCAGAAAGCACAGGTCCTCTGAGAGGAGTGGTCGCAGTCCTTAGATAGAACTCACTGTAGTCCCTCTGAAAAAAATGGACACAGTCCCTCTGAGAGGAACAGAGATAGTCATGCTGAGCAGAAACAATAGAACCAGATTGAAAGGGGCCAGTACAATTGGTGTTGGAAAATCCATCTCAGTCGCTTGGAAGTGTGAGGACACAGCCCTATTGAGGAAAGACAGCACAGGCCCTCTGAGAGTAGTGGTCGCAGTTCCTCAGATAGAACTCACTGCAGTCCGCCTGAAAGAAATCGAAGCAGTACCTTTGAGAAAAACAGACACAGTCATTCTGAGCAGAGCCAACAGAAACCAATTTGAAAGGGGCCAGTACAGTTCATGTGGGAAAACCTATCTCCTTTTCTTGGTGGTGAGAGGACACAGCCCTACTGAGGGAAGACAGCACAGGTCCTCTGAGAGGAGTGGTCGCAGTTCCTCCGATTGAACTCACTGTAGTCTCTCTGAACGAAATGGACGCAGTCCCTCTGAGAGGAACAGAGACAGTCATTCTGAGCAGAGCCAACAGAACCAATTTGAAAGGGGCCAGTACAGTTCATGTGGGAAAACTTATCTCCACGTCTTGGAGGTGAGAGGACACAGCCCTACTGAGGGAAGACAGCATAGGTCCTCTGAGAGGAGTGGTCACAGTTCCTCAGATAGAACTCATGGTAGTCCGCCTGAAAAAATGGACACAGTCCCTCTGAGAGGAAAAGAGACAGTCATTCTGAGCACAGCCATCAGAACAAATCTGAAAGGGGCCAGTACAGTTGGTGTGGGAAAACCGATATCAGTCCCTTGGAAGTGAGAGGACACAGCCCTATTGAGAGAAGACAGCACAGGCCCTCTGAGAGGAGTGGTTGCAGTTCCTCAGAGACAAATCATTGTAGTCCCTCTGAAAGAAATGGATGCGTTCCCTCTGAGAGGAACAGACACAGTTATTCTGAGCAGAGCCAACAGAACCAATTTAAAAGGGGCTAGTACAGTTCATGTGGGAAAATCCATCTCCATGTATTGGAGGTGAGTCTACATAGCCCTATTGAAAGAAGACAGCACAGATTCTCTGAGAAGATGGTCGCAGTTTCTCAGAGAGAACTCACTGTAGTCCGCCTGAAAGAAATGGATGCAGTCCCTCTGAGAGGAACAGAGACAGTTATTCTGAGCAGAACCAACAGAACCAGTCTGAAAGGGGCCAGTACAGTTGGTGTTGGAAACCCCACCTCAGTCGCTTGGAAGTGAGAGGACACAGCCCTATTGAGAGAAGACTGCACAGGCCCTTTGACAGGATTGGTCCCAGTTCCTCAGATAGAACTCACTGTAGTGCGTCTGAAAGACATGGAAGCAGTCCCACTGAGAGGAACAGAGACAGTCATTCTGAGCAGAGCCTACAGAACCAATTTGAAAGGGGCCAGTACAGTTCATGTGGGAAAACCTATCTCCGTTTCTTGGAGGTGTGAGGACACAGCCCTACTGAGGGAAGACAGCACAGGTCCACTGAGAGGAGTGGTCGCAGTTCCTCAGATAGAACTCACTGTAGTCCCTCTGAAAGAAATGGACGCAGTCCCTCTGAGAGGAACAGAGACAGTCATTCTGAGCAGAACGAACAGAACCAGTCTGAAAGGGGCCAGTATAGTTGGTGTGGGTAAACCCATCTCAGTCCCTTGGAAGTGAGAGGACACAGCCCTATTGAGAGAAGACAGCACAGGCTCTCAGAGAGGAGTGGTTGCAGTTCCTCAGAGAGAAATCATTGTAGTCCCTCTGAAAGAAATGGATGCGGTCCGACTGAGAGGAACAGACACAGTCATTCTGAACAGAGCCAACAGAACCAATTTGATGGGGCCAGTACACTTCATGTAGGAAAACTTATCTCCTTTGTTTGGACGTGTGAGGACAAGCCCTAATTTGGGGAGACAGCACAGGTCCTCTGAGAGGAGTGTTCGCAATTCCTCAGAAAGAACTCACTGTACTCCCTTGAAAGAAATGGACGCAGTACCTCTGAGAGAAACAGAGACAGTCATCTGAGCAGAACCAACAGAACCAGTCTGAAAGGGGAGTACAGTTGGTGTGAGAGGACACAGCCCTATTGAGAGAAGACAGTACAGGCCCTCTGAGAGGAGTGGTCGCAGTTCCTCAGAGAGAACTCACTGCAGTCACTCTGAACGATAGGACGCAGTCCCTCTGAGAGGAACAGAGACAGTCATTCTGAGCAGACCCAACAGAACCAATTTGAAAGGGGCCAGTACAGTTCATGTGGGAAAACCTATCTCTGTGTGTTGGAGGTGAGAGGACACAGCCCTACTGAGGGAAGACAGCACAGTACCTCTGCGAGGAGTGGTCGCAGTTCCTCAGATAGAACTCATGTAGTCCCTCTGAAAGAAATGGACACAGTCCCACTGAGAGGAACAGAGATAGTCATTCTGAGCAGAACCAACAGAACCAGTATGAAAGGGGCATGTACAGTGGTGTGAGAAAAACCATCTCACTCCCTAGGAAGTGAGAAGATACCGCCATATTGAGAGAAGACAGCACAGTCCCTCTGAGAGGAGTGGTCGCAGTTCCTCAGATATAACTCACTGTATTCCCTCTGAAGGAAATGGACGCCGTCCAACTGAGAGAAACAGAGATAGTCATTCTGAGCATAGACAATAGAACCAATATGAAAGGGGCCAGTACAGTTCATGTGGGAAATCTTATCTCCATTGCTTGGAGGTGTGAGGACAAGCCGTACTTAGGGAAGACATCACAGATCCTCTGAGAGGAGTGGTCTCAGTTCCTCAGAGAGAACTCACTGTAGTCCCTCTGTAAGAAATGGATGCAGTCTCTCTGAAAGAAACAGAAACAGTCATTCTGAGCAAAAACAACAGAACCAGTCTGAAAGGGACCAGTACAGTTGGTGTGAGAGGACACAACCGTATAGAGAAGACAGCAGAGGCCCTCTGAGAGGAGTGGTCGTAGTTCCTCAGAGAGAACTCACTGTAGTCCCTCTAAAAGATTGGACAGAGTCCCTCTGAGAGGCACAGACACAGTCATTCTGAGCAGAGCCAACAGAACCAACTTGAAACGGGCCAGTACAGTTCATGTGGGAAAGCCTATCTCCGTGTGTTGGAGGTGAAAGGACACAGCCCTACTGAGGGAAGACAGCACAGGTCCTCTGAGAGGAGTTCGTGCAATTCCTCAGATAGAACTCACTGTAAAACCCTCTGAAAAAAATGGACGCAGTCCCACTGAGAGGAACAGAGATAGTTATTCTGAGCAGAACCAACAGAACCAGTTTGAAAGGGGCCAGTACAGTTGGTGTTGGAAACCCCACCTCAGTCGCTTGGAAGTGAGAGGACACAGCCCTATTGAGAGAAGACTGCACAGCCCTTTGACAGGATTGGTGGGAAAACGTATCTCCCCAGTTCCTCAGATAGAACTCACTGTAGTGCGTCTGAAAGACATGGAAGCAGTCCCACTGAGAGGAACAGAGACAGTCATTCTGAGCAGAGCCTACAGAACCAATTTGAAAGGAGCCAGTACAGTTCATGTGGGAAAACCTATCTCCGTTTCTTGGAGGTGTGAGGACACAGCCCTACTGAGGGAAGACAGCACAGGTCCACTGAGAGGAGTGGTCGCAGTTCCTCAGATAGAACTCACTGTAGTCCCTCTGAAAGAAATGGACGCAGTCCCTCTGAGACGAACAGAGACAGTCATTCTGAGCAGAACGAACAGAACCAGTCTGAAAGGGGCCAGTATAGTTGTGTGGGTAAACCCATCTCAGTCCCTTGGAAGTGAGAGGACACAGCCCTATTGAGAGAAGACAGCACAGGCTCTCAGAGAGGAGTGGTTGCAGTTCCTCAGAGAGAAATCATTGTAGTCCCTCTGAAAGAAATGGATGCGGTCCGACTGAGAGGAACAGACACAGTCATTCTGAACAGAGCCAACAGAACCAATTTGATGGGGCCAGTACACTTCATGTAGGAAAACTTATCTCCTTTGTTTGGACGTGTGAGGACAAGCCCTAATTTGGGGAGACAGCACAGGTCCTCTGAGAGGAGTGGTCGCAATTCCTCAGAAAGAACTCATGTACTCCCTCTGAAAGAAATCGACGCAGTACCTCTGAGAGAAACAGAGACAGTCATCGGAGCAGAACCAACAGAACCAGTCTGAAAGGGGCATGTACAGTTGGTGTGAGAGGACACAACCCTATTGGGAGGAGACAGTACAGGCCCTCTGAGAGGAGTGGTCGCAGTTCCTCAGAGAGAACTCACTGTAGTCCCTCTGAACGATTGGACGTTCTGAGAGGAAAGGAGACAGTCATTCTGAGTAGAGCCAACAAAACCAATTTGAAACGGGCCAGTAAAGTTTATGTGGGAAAACGTATCTCCGTGTCTTGGAGGTGAGAGGACACGGCCCTACTGAGGGAAGACAGCAGAGGTCCTCTGAGAGGAGTGGTCCCAGTTTCTCAGAGAGAACTCACTGTAGTCCCTCTGAAATAAATGGATGCAGTCTCTCTGAAAGAAACAGAGACAGTCATTCTGAGCAGAATCAACAGAACCAGGTGAAAGGGACCAGTACAGTTGGTGTGAGAGGACACAACCCTATTGAGAGAAGACAGCAGAGCCCTCTGAGAGGAGTGGTCGTAGTTCCTCAGAGAGAACTCACTGTAGTCCCTCTGAAAGATTGGACGGAGTCCCTCTGAGAGGAAAGGAGATAGTCATTCTGAGCAGAGCCCACAGAACCAAGTTGAAAGGGGCCAGTACAGTTCATGTGGGAAAACCTACTCCGTGTGTTGGCGGTGAGAGTACAGCCTTACTGAGGGAAGACAGCACCTGTCCTCAGAGACGAGTGGTCGCAGTTCCTCAGATAGAAATCACTGTAGTCTGTCTGAAAGAAATCAAAGCAGTCCCTTTGAGAGGAACAGACACAGTCATTCTGAGCAGAGCCAACAGAACCAATTTGAAAGGGGCTAGTACAGTTTATGTGGGAAAACCTATCTCCGTTTCTTGGAGGTGAGGGGACTCAGCCCTACTGAGGGAAGACAGCACAGGTCCCCTGAGACGAGTGGTCGCAATCCTAAGATAGAACTCACTGTAGTTCCTTTGAAAAAAATGGACGCAGTCCCACTGAGAGGAACACAGATAGTTATTCTGAGCAGAAACAATAGAACCAGTCTTAAAGGGGCCAGTACAGATGGTGTTGGAAAATCCATATCAGTCGCTTGGAAGTGAGAGGACACAGCCCTATTGAGGAAAGAGAACACAGGCCCTCTGAGAGGAGTGGTCGCAGTTCCTCAGATAGAACTCACTGTAGTCCCTCTGAAAGAAATGGACGCAGTCCCTGTGAGAGGAACAGAGACAGTCATTCTGAGCAGAACCAACAGAACCAGTCTGAAAGGGACCAGTACTGTTGGTGTGAGAGGACACAACCCTATTGAGAGAAGACAGCAAAGGCCCTCTGAGGGGACTGGTCGCAGTTCCTCGGAGAGAAATCACTGTAGTACCTCTGATAGAAATGGATTCGTTCCGTCTGAGAGCAATAGAATCAGACATTCTGAGCAGAGCCCGCAGAACCAATTTGAAAGGGGCCAGTACAGTTCATTTGGGAAATCTTATCTCCGGTGTTTGGAGGTGTGAGGACAAGCCCTACTTAGCGAATACAGAACAGGTCCTCTGGGAGGAGTGGTCACAGTTCCTCAGAGAGAACTCACTGTAGTCCCTCTGAAAGAAATGGACGCAGTCCCTCTGAAAGAAACGGAGACAGTCATTCTGAGCAGAACGAACAGAACCAGTCTGAAAGGGACCAGTACTGTTGGTGTGAGAGGACACAACCCTATTGAGAGAAGACAGCAGAGGCCCTCTGAGAGGAGTGGTCGCAGTTCCTCCGAGAGAACTCAAGTAGTCCCTCTGAAAGATTGGACGGAGTCCCTCTGAGAGGAACAGAGACAGTCATTCTGAGCAGAGCCAACAGAACCAATTTGAAAGGGGCCAGTACAGTCATGTGGGAAAACTTATCTCTGTTTCTTGGAGGTGAGAGGACAAGCCCTACTGATGGAAGACAGCACAGGTCCTCTGAGAGGAGTGGTCGCATTTCCTGAAATAGAACTCACTGTAGTCCGTCTGAAAGAAATGGACGCAATCCCTCTGAGAGGAACAGAGATAGATATTCTTAGCAGAACCAACAGAAGCAATCTGAAAGGGGCCAGTACAGTTGGTGTGGGAAAAGCCATCTCATTCCCATGGAAGTGAGAGGACACAGCCCTATTGAGAGAAGACAGCACAGGTCCTCTAAGATAAGTGGTCACAGTTCCTCAGAGAGAACTCACTGTAGTCCGCCTGAAAGAAATGGACGCAGTCCCTCTGAGAGGAACAGAGACAGTCATTCTGAGCAGAACCAACAGAACCAGTCTGAAAGGGGCCAGTACAGTTCATGTGTGAAAACCCATCAGCGTGTGTTGGAGGTGAGAGGACACAGCCGAACTGAGGGAAGACAGCAGCGGTCCTCAGAGAGGAGTGGTCGCAATTCCTCAGATAGAACTCACTGCAGTTCGTCTGAAAAAATGGACGCAGTCCCTCTGAAAGGAACAGACACAGTCATTCTGAGCAGAGCCAACAGAACCAATTTGTAAGGGTCCAGTACAGTTCATGTGGGAAAACTTATCTCCGTGTCTTGGAGGTGAGAGGACACAGCCCTACTGAGGGAAGACAGCACAGATCCTCTGAGAGGAGTCATCGCAGTTTCACAGATAGAACTTACTGTAGTCCCTCTGAAAGAAATGGACGCAGTCCCTCTGAGAGAAACAGACACAGTCATTCTGAGCAGAGCCAGCAGAACCAATTGGAAAGGGGCCAGTACAGTTCATTTGGTAAAACCTATCTCCGTGTCTTGAGGTGAGAGGAGAAAGCCCTACTAAGGGAGGACAGCAGATGTGTCACAGAGGAGTGGTCGCAATTCCTCAGATAGAACTCACTGTAGTCCGTCTGAAAGAATTGGACGAAGTCCCTCTTAGAGGAACAGACACAGTCATTCTGAGCAGAGTCAAAAGAACCAATTTGAAAGGGGCCAGTATAGTTCATGTGGGAAAACTTATCTCCATGTCTTGGAGGTGAGTAAACACAGCCCTACTGAGGGAGAAAGCACAGGTCCTCTGAGAGGAGTGGTCGCAGTTTCACAGATAGAACTCACTGTAGTCCCTCTGAACAAAATGGACGCAGTCCCTCTGACTGGAACAGAGATAGTCATTCTGAGCAGAACCAACAACACCAGTCTGAAAGGGACCAGTACATTTGGTGTTGGAGAACCCATCTCAGTCGCTTGGAAGTGAGAGGACACAGCCCTATTGAGAGAAGACAGCACAGGCCCTCTGCGAGGAGTGGTCACAGTTCCTCAGATAGAACTCACTGTAGTCTGTCTGAAAGAAATCAAAGCAGTCCCTTTGAGAGGAACAGACACAGTCATTCTGAGCAGAGACAACAAAACCAATTTGAAAGGGGCTAGTACAGTTCATGTGGGAAAACCTATCTCCGTTTCTTGGAGGTGAGAGGACACAGCCCTAGTTAGGGAAGACAGCACAGGTCCTCTGAGAGGAGTGGTCGCAGTTGCTCAGATAGAACTCACTGTAGTCCCTCTGAGAGGAATGGACGCAGCCCCTCTGCAAGAAACAGAGACAGTCATTCTGAGCAAAACCAACAGAACCAGTCTGAAAGGGGCCAGTACAGTTGGTGTGAGAGGACACAGCCCTATTGAGAGAAGACCGTACTGGCCCTTTGAGAGGAGTGGTCGCAGTTCCTCAGAGAGAACTCACTGTAGTCCCTCTGAAACAAATGGAAGCAGTCCCTCTGACTGGAACAGACACAGTCATTCTGAGCAGAACCAACAGAACCAATTTGAAAGGGGGCAGTATAGTTCATGTGGGAAAACTTATCTCCGTGTCTTGGAGGTGAGAGGACACAGCCCTACTGAGAAAGGACAGCACAAGTCCTCTGAGAGGAGTGGTTGCAGTTTCTCAGATAGAACTCACTGTAGGCTGTCTGAAAGAATTCAAAGCAGTCCCTTTGAGAGGAAAAGACACAGTCATTCTGAGCAGAGCCAACAGAACCAATTTGAAAGGGGCCAGTACAGTTCATGTGGGAAAACCTATCTCCATGTGTTGGAGGTGAGAGGATACAGCCCAACTGAGGGAAGACAGCACAGGTCTTCTGAGAGGTGTGGTCGCTGTTCCTCAGATAGAACTCACTGCATTCCGACTGATTGAAATGGACGCAGTCCCTCTGAGAGGAACAGAGACAGTCATTCTGAGCAGAGCCAACAAAACCAATTTGAAAGGGGCCCGTACAGTTCAAGTGGGAAAACTTATCTCCATGTCTTGGAGGCGAGAGGACACAGCCCTACTGAGGCAGAAAGCACAGGTCCTCTGAGAGGAGTGGTCGCAGTCCTTAGATAGAACTCACTGTAGTCCCTTTGAAAAAAATGGACGCAGTCCCACTGAGAGGAACAGAGATAGTCATTCTGAGCAGAAACAATAGAACCAATCTGAAAGGGGCCAGTACAGTTGGTGTTGGAAAATCCATATCAGTCGCTTGGAAGTGAGAGGACAGAGCCCTATTGAGGAAAGACAGCACAGGCCCTCTGAGAGGAGTGGTCGCAGTTCCTCAGATAGAACTCACTGTAGTCCTTGAAAGAAATCGAAGCAGTCCCTTTGAGAGGAACAGACACAGTCATTCTGAGCAGAGCCAACAGAAACCAATTTGAAAGGGGCCCGTACAGTTCATGTGGGAAAACCTATCTCCGGTTCTTGGAGGTGAGAGGACACAGCCCTACTGAGGGAAGATAGCACAGGTCCTCTGAGAGGAGTGGTCGCAGTTCCTCAGATAGAACTCACTGTAGTCCCTCTGAACGAAATGGACGAATTCCCTCTGAGAGGAACAGAGACAGTCATTCTGAGCAGAGCCAAACGAACCAATTTGAAAGGGGCCAGTACAGTTCATGTGGGAAAACTTATCTCCGTTTCTTGGAGGTGAAGAGGACAGAGCCCTACTGAGGAGAGACAGCACAGGGCTTCTGAGACGAGTGGTCGCAGTTCCTCAGATAGAACTCATGGTAGTCCGTCTGAAAGAAATGGACACCGTCCCTTTGAGAGGAACAGACACAGTCATTCTGAGCAGAGCCAACAGAACCAATTTGAAAGGGGCCAGTACAGTTCATGTGGGAAAACTTGTCTCCGTGTCTTGGAGGTGAGAGGACTCAGCCCTACTGAGGGAAGACAGCACAGGCCCTCTGAGAGGAGAGGTTGCAGTTCCTCAGAGACAAATCATTGTAGTCCCTCTGAAAGAAGTGGATGCGGTCCCTCTGAGAGGAACAGATACAGTCATTCTGAGCAGAGCCAACAGAACCAATTTAAAAGGGGCCAGTACAGTTCATGTGGGAAAATCCATCTCCATGTCTTGGAGGTGAGAGGACATAGCCCTATTGAAAGAAGACAGCACAGACCCTCTGAGAAGATTGGTCGCAGTTTCTCAGAGAGAACTCACTGTAGTCCCTCTGAAAGAAATGGACGCAGTCCCTCTGTGAGGAACAGAGACAGTCATTCTGAGCAGAACCAACAGAACCAGTCTGAAAGGGGCCAGGACAGTTGGTGTGGGAAAACGCATCTCTCTGCGAGAACCCATCACAGTCCCGCTAAGGAGAGACTCCAACACAGCCTCCCCAGGGAGTGGCTCAGACACGATCTGTCTGAAAATTGCAAGGGCTCCTCAAACACGTCTCCTAGGGACCACATACAAAATACTCCAAAACAGGCCAAGTTTAGAGGCCTGCAGCTAACAGATGAGAAGAGATTCGTCCCCATTATTCACTGACTGGATCAAGCCTTCACCGACCTGCCCCTTTGGTGGCTTCTTTCCTGCTTGGCCACTGCCTTTGATACCAGCACCCTCAGCACTCAGAGCTTCTATGCCGCTCTACCTGGCGGAAGGGAGGTGGGAATGGGTCTGTAATTTCTCTAAGTAAATAAAGGGGCGATAATTGATCTCCACCTAGAAAGCCCACTCGTCTTGCTGGAGGGGGGAACGGAGGCTGAAGGGATATTGGGTGTCGCGCAAAGGGATGGAACAGGAGGAAGGGGCCCTGAAGCCATGTTTGGGGCTCTAAACCCCACCTACAGATTCCCTTGGCGGGGTCTCAGAGGAAGGAGTTGTGTCACGTGACTCACTCCAGCCACAGCCCCCTAGGAAGCTGCCAGGCAGATGCAGACCTTGAGACCTAGGATCTGCAGCTCTGACTCCACATCGACCTCAAACTCCTAATACCGTATTTCTCTGAATCAAAGATGCATCATTTACTTTGTTTTAGATAGCACGAGTGGGGTGTGGCAGAGGGAGAAGAAGAGTGAATCTAAGGCAGATCCGCACCCAGTGCAGAGCCCAATGCAGAACTTGATCTCACAATCCTAGATCATGTGCTGAGCGGAAAATTAATAAGAGTCAGATGCTTTACCCACCAAGTCACCCAGGTACCCCAGATACATCATTTAAAACTTCACATGCAGGGGCGCCTGAATGGCTCAGCGAGTTAACCCTCTGCCTTCAGCTTGGGTCATGATCTCAGGGTCCTGGGATGGAGCCCTGCATCAGGCTCTCTGCTCAGCAGGGAGCCTGCTTCCCCCTGTCTCTCTGCTTGCCTCTCTGCCTACTTGTGATCTCTCTCTCTGTGTCAAATAAATAAATAAAAATTTTTAAAAAATATATAAAACTTGATATGCAACCCAATTTCTAAGATAATAAAATGTGATTATATATATGTTTAGGAATTGATGAAACCTACTGACTTGGCTTAACCGGCTAGATTCTTCTCTTTAGGAGCTTCTATGTAGAGGAGGAGACTCTGCTTTCTTCCTGGCTTCCTTCTGGCCCCAGCTCCGGCCTCTGGATTTGCCCTTCCAGCTCTGGTCCCAGGTCTGCCCCCTCCCTCACAGAGCCTCCCTCCCTCTCAGTCAGGACCTCACCCGCCTCTGAACTCCACTTCAAATCACATCCTTTATCTTCACCGAGGTACTCAATTAGCTGAGCCACAGTGGTGTCCAACTTCCCCCAATTTCAGTCTGTTAGGCGTTCTGCCTCAGATCCCCTTTTATAGTTTTCATAGTTCTGGCTCTAGCATCTAGCAAGCACTCAGCAGGTACCTGTTGCCTGAGCGAAAATGAGAGGCACAGGAGGAAAAAGCAATGTCTGAGGAGGAATGCTGGCTGTGAGGGCGGTCCGGGAAGTGGGCGGCCAGGAAGGGTGGAGCCCGCCTCACCTTCATCCAGCACTTTTCCACCAGGCTGCTGCTGCCTGAGCCCCGCACCTTGAGGTAGCAGTCGACGGCACGGCTATACTCTCCAGCCTGCTCCCACTGGCGAGCTTGGTCCACGAGCCCCTCCATGCCCCTGAGATGAGAGTACACGTGACCAGGACAAGCTGGGCAGCGTGGCCTATCCCGTGCACCTTGTGACCCAAGCTCCAGTCCTGCCCACACTTGCTGCTTCCTGGCGTCATACCTGGCCCCTTTCTTGGTAGCCTCCCGCTCATACTCTTCCCTCAGAACCTCCAGCTGACCCCGCACATAGTCCTTGTAGATCCACAGAGCGTCGCTCCATAATCCAGCCTCCTGCTCAGATTTCCAGGTATCAGGAAGGCAGAGGCTGGCATGACACCTTCCCACTGCCACACAGGTGCTCTATACTATGGGCCACGGATCCCTAGGTCCTTGCACCTCTCTTCTCCTCCTTGTCTCCTTCCCCCTCTCCAGTGTTAACTCTCTGGATCTTTCCCAGTAGTATTGGTTAGTGTAGTGCTCTGTGGGTTCTTACATTCTCTTGCCCTACCTCATAATAATTGATGGGCAGGCCCGGTCTCTGGGCCCGAAGCAGCAGCCCTTCTGCTTTCTGAATGTCCTTCTCCTCCAAGGCCCCCCAGGCCTGCCCCACAAGCGCCTCGGCGACAGTGTCAGGATCGTGGGCCTCGGCCACTTGCTGAGCTGCTTCCCAGGCCTGGTTATGGACGAACCTGCTCCCAGAAGAGGACACGGGAGGCTCAGCACAGGACTGAGGCCTCAATAGTTGGAGACAGACAGCCATATCAGAGGGGGTAGAAGATTTATTGGTACTAGGTTCAGGTGAAGGTGGCCATGCCAGGTCCTGGGGCTGCGGTTGGGAGGACGGGTGTAAGGAATTGACGGGTAACTCACATGAGGACTGCTTCCTTGGGCGTACCAGCCCTGATGAATTCAGCTTTGGCCTCTTCGAATTTACCCTGTAGGGACAGAAGGGCAGCCGCACACGATCAGAAGCAGATTGCCATCATGGCAGCCGGGAGACAGGAGGAGGTCCAGGTTAAAAGCAAGGGAGGAGGAGCAGGTACATAGCATATGGGAGATGCATCTCAGGGGTTTTGTGCTTGAGGGCCAGCCGGGAGAGTTCAAAAGCAAATTCAAATGAGCTGAAATGGAAGGTGTAGGTAAGGTCTGCCTACTCAGTACTTTCATTTTATAAGAGGCGGAGCAGGGCAAGAGAAAACAAATAGGGTAGAGACGGGGCCAGGGGAGGGAAAGGACAGACTGAGAAGACAACCCATGTGAAGTGACACAGAAGCACACAGACACGTAAAGGAGGACGGGGTCAGGGGACACTTGGAAAAGCCTGTGCTTCCTGCGACCAGTGGGCATAAAGGAATGGGATGGGCGCGAGGCAGGGGACCGCAGTGAGCCTCCCAGCACTACTCTGCCTCGGGAGCAAGGGCTCTGGGTTCTCCACCACTTCCTCCTGAGCCACATTTATACTAGCAGAAAAACTGTCTCTCTAAAACATGGACTACCCTCAGCCATCTGACTCCATGCAGGATTATTACTGGTCTTTGTAACATTTGCTTAAGAAAAGCTCTTTTTGCATTTAACAGAAGCCCACTTCTGTTACTCAGAAGTCAATTACTGGCTTAGTGCACCTTCACTTTAAAAGCTCTTCTCTCTGGGGCACCTGCCTGGCTCAGTCTGTAGAATGAGGGACCCTTGATCTGAGGTTGAGTTCAAGCCCCACACTGGCTATAGTAATTGCTTAAAAAGGTCTTTTTGAAAAAGAAGGAAAAACGCGGATCACTTTCCATCTTCTTAGAACAGCTAAACACTGTTCTGAGGCCCCGGGGAACAGGGGCAGAGCTACTGATTCATTCCTTGCCTCTGCATCACGTTCTTCCAAGGATTTCTTCACTCCTGCCTCCATTTTCAGAAACACTTCTCAGCTATACAGCCGTTTTCCTTGTCTATGTAGAGGCTCTGTCTCGAAAGGGTCCAGGGGAGAGAAGCCGTGGGGCCTCATCAGTTGTCGGCGGCGTGGTCCACGGCAGCTGCCAGGAGTCCGAGCTTAGTGAGCAGTCTCACTGAGGATGCTCCTCCCAGGCTCTTTGCCCACAGATAGGCCACGTGCTTGTGGGCATCAGCTCCTCTGTGAGCCTTGGGAACCTGTGAAGCAAAGCCATTTGGCAATCCTCCCATGCAGGGCCACAGGGCTGCTCCCTTCCCCTCTCTGACCGGACTGCAGCGTTGACAAAGGTCAGGTCTTTCTACTAGAACAGGGATACGGCTCAGTTTTGGGGTCTGTTAGCCTTAGCCTGCTCAGGGTCCAAGGATGGACTTCAGGTAGTCCACAGACCCCTCCTACCGCATGTGAAATTTTGCCTGTCGGTATGGGTGTTTTTCAAAGAGACCCATGACCAGTTCAGAATGCGTCACTTGAGAGTGGGGAAGAGGGACGGGCGTGTCCCCAGAGTGACCTGGACTCCTTACCCGGTAGGCCTCCTCCCAAAGCCCATTGGACCGGTCCATGTTCACTGTTGCCTTCCACTCCTGAGCCTCGAGGTAGTGATACTCGGCCTCCTGCAGTCGGCCTTCAGCCTCCATTTCCTGGCGAAAGGAGGGTCAGGATGGGGCGAGGGGGACGTGGGGCCTGTTTGGGGAAGAGATGGCCGAGACCAGAGAAGGGCTCACCTTGCCCAGGCGTAGGTGTGTGTCACTGAGGAGATCTGGGTGGTGCTTCCCTACCAGGCGGATCATATCATCATCCAGCTTGTGCTTTTTGAACATGGTGATGGCAAGATCAGGCTCTTCCACTGTCACCTAGAGCCTGGGAAGGGGAGAGAAACCCGGGGCCTCCTGACCCAGACTCCTGCATCACTGCCCTCTAGGCAGACGGCGAGCATCTTCAGACGCACCCCTCTCCCCGCACGCCGCCTCTGGGGACACGGCTCACATTTCTGCCTCCTGGTACTTGCCCTGCTTGTCGCCTAACCAACTGAGCCACCCAGGCACCCCTGGATCTATGATTTTAATTAGATCCTCATGGGGTCACTAATGAAAAAAGGTAAGAGAAGAACTCTGTTATGTTGTATACTATTGAAGACGAGCCCTGTGTAGTGGGATGACTTGTCCAAAGTCTCATAGCTCATTACTGCCCCTGGAACATGGGCCGCCACACTACACCATTTCCATTACAACTCAACAGGTGGATGTGAAACATAAAGCTCATGAACTGTAAAAGTATCTTAAGAACAGACCCATATGTATTTGGAAACTTGATTTATAAGAGGGGACATTACGAATCTGTGAGTACAGAACGGATTTCCAATAAACGGTTCAACATGGAAAAAGTAAAATATGAGCCACACCCACATTATGCACAAAAATTAATTCCAGGTGAAAAGCAAAATCTAAAAATATTAAAATATAGGAGGGAGTAGGAAACCTTTTCTGTTTTAAAAATTTTCTTTCTTGCTTTCTTTCTTTAACTCTACACCCATCATGGGGCTCAAACTCACGATCCTGAGATCAAGAGTCCCATGCTCCTCTGGCTCAGTCAGTCAGGTGCCCCAGGGAAACTTCTTAAACGAGACCTCAAAAATCACAAACTAGGAGCGCCTGGGTGGCTCAGTGGGTTTAAGCCTCTGCTTTCGGCTAAGGTCATGATCTCAGGGTCCTGAGATCGGGCCCTGCATCGGGCTCTCTGCTCAGTGGGGAGCCTGCTTCCTCCTCTCTCTGCCTGCCTTTCAGCCTACTTGATATCTTCATTTGTCAAATAAATGAATAAAATCTTAAAAAAAAACCTAGGAATTGGTACACAAGTAACAATAATATTATTAATAGCTAACATTTATTAACTGCTTATTATTTGCCAGACATTAGTCTAAGTGCTTTTCATATAAGGTAGGTACGATTTTTATCCCCATTTTGTGGATGAGGAAATTGAGATACAGAAAGGTTAAGAAACTGACCTAAGATCGCACAGGTATAATTGCAGAAGTGGGGACGTTTGACTCTAGACCCTTGTTCTTAACGACGCTATATGGATATGCTATTCTCTATACATCATAGGGAATACTGTGCTGCTCTAAATACATTTTTCTATGCTTGAAACATTTCATGATACAGTTAATTTTTTTTTAAAGATTTTACTGATTTATTTGTCAGAGAGAGTGAGTGCACAAGCAGGAAGAGCAGAAAGCAGAGGGACAAGCAGGCTCCCTGCTGAGCAAGAAGCCTGATGTGGGACTTGATCCCAGGACTCTGGGATCATGACCTGAGCCGAAGGCAGGCTCTTAACTGACTGAGCCACCTACGTGTCCCCAGAGTAAATTACTAATATGTAAAATAAGATCTATTTATTTATGTGAACACTTGTGAAATTCAAATAAATTTTGTCCTCACTGGCTACCAATGTCAAACTCTACAGAAAATAAGTCCCCTTCTGGTTCAAACAGTCCATTATCCTATGCCCTAAGTCTAAACAGGAAAGTTCAAAAATTTACTGATGGTTCTGCTCTACAGTTCACAATTCCTAGCCCTAAGGTACATGCCTAAAGAACATGAAGAATTACAGGGACAAGCTGATATGCGTAACAGTATACGTGTATCTCTACAGCTAGACACAGACTCGCACACGTGGATTAGAACACTTCCCACATCCTCTGTGAGAGCAGGGCCATACATTTACCTGGTGCCTCTCAGATTCCTGCATTCTCCACTCTACATACCCCTGTGATATGGAAGCATCTATAAACCCCTGTTTTGTTATCAGAATTATGGGAGAGGCTTACCGATAGCAATAGTCTTAACATCGACAAGATAAGCCAATTTCTTATTGTCTTCCATCCCTCGTTGACGCCACTCATTAATATGGACACTGAAACACGAAGGGTGAGGTAAGGCAGAATGGACTTGGGTCATAGGGATGTTGAGCAAGGGCCCAAAGTACCATAGGGGACGAAGTTTTTAGATTAATCTTGAGGATACAGGAGTTAGAGGTTAGAAGGGACTTCTTTTGGGTTTCAAAAATTTAGAGTACCTTGTGGGGTTACCTGATGAGGTGGGGGTTCATGAATTCAGTACGCACAGAACCCAAGGTATCATGACGCCCATATTCCACCGGGGTTAGCTCTCCAGCATTGAAGATCATGCACACCTGGGGATGAAGGGACTGTCACGTGGTGGGAAGTTTTTGCATGAGGAAGTCTGCACGGTCAACAGTAGTAAAGTGACCCCCACTATTCTCTTTATTCTGTTCCTCTGCCTATCTCGCCCTCCTTTCTTTCTCTGCTCTCTCTTAGCTAGAAGGTTGACTGAGATGTGATGGTCAGTCAATCAAGCTCTACTCACATTTTCATTTCCAAAGAAATACTTCTCATTGCCACCAGATCCCTGCCAAGCCACCCGTAAAAGAGGGAGAGGACATAAGAACAATGTGGGTAAGTATCCAGGACAACGCTGAGAGAAGGACAGGGTAGGGGTCAGAGAGAAGGAGTGTAGGAAGGCCCTGATGTTCCACAAGTGGGGTGCTGTGTCACATTCTGCCCTAGGCTTCTAGGCTTCTGAGAGATGCCGTAAAAACAGTCCAACAGTGGGAATTCCCATTCCAGGATTCTAAATCTCCAGGGTCTCACTCCCAGGTCCACCAGGTCCCCAACGCCAGCATCTTAGAGCTTTTCCTTAGAGATCTTCCCCCTTAAGGACCCGGGCTCCCAGGAAGTAGCAGCTCACGATGCTCCATTCCCCGCCCCTTCGCCTGGGATTCCTACCTCACTATGGCGATTAGTGTTCAGGTCCCCCAGCAGGAGCGTGTCTGATGTGTGGGCCACCAGGTAACGTTCCTTTCTGAGGATTTTCACCTCTTCCACCTCGTAGCCATAGTGTGACTTGAGTACCACCCAGGTCCCCGATGACAGGTTCTTCACAATCACCTTGGTAAGGTACAAGTCTGAGCTCCCTGAGGCTTCCCTCAACCCCAAAGAGGGGTGAACCTGCCGTGTCCACCTCTACAGTGTTAAACAAAGGTAGTCTCTTGTTTCCTCACCTAGCCTAGGCTCTTGTTGGTAAAAATGACACCTCCCATTCACACAGTGCTTTACAATATACAAAATGTTTTCAGAGATTATCTCCTTCAATGCTAATATATAATACATACGGGGTAAAACTAATCACTCTCCTTACCTTCCAGTACCTCTTGTGAAAATCTTTGTGATTACTTCATCGTGGTGTATACTGATCATACTGTCATTTCATATACCTCTTTGCTAAAATGATCCTGATTAAGGAACAACAGAATACAGACAATTATCTTTGTATTCTCGGTCCTAACAGTGCTCATGTATAGAGAATGGACAGAAAATGAAAGAACTGGGGTGCCTGGCTGGCTCAGTCAGAGGAGCATGCGACTCTTGATCTCAGTTGTGGGTTTGAGCCCCATGTGGGGTGTACAGTTATTTAAAAATAAAATCTTAAAAAAAAAAAGAGGGGGCGCCTGGGTAGCTCTGCTGATTAAGCATCTGCCTTAGGGTCTGGGGATTAGGCCCCATATTCAGCCCCATATCCGAGTGCTCCCCCTCCCTCTGGCGTTCCCCTGCTCCTGTGTGGACACTCTGTCAAATAAGTGAACAAAATTTTAAAAAAGAGAAAAAGAATGAAGTAATCAATGAATAATAAATGGAAGGAAAAAAGGAAAAGGGAGAGAAAACAGAAAAGTGGGCTCAGGAACTAAGAAATTACCTTGCAATGTCATACACGGTGAGTTCAGAGGCCCTAAAGCAATGTCATGCACCTGCGTAATTCTAAACTCTCCAGTTAACAACATACAGGTAATAAAGCTTTTTCTGTTTTGTTTTAGAGAGGGATGGAGACACGGGTGGGGCAGAGGGAGAGGGAAAGAGAGAATCTTCAACAGACTCCATGCCCAGCGTGGAGCCCCTCGGGGTGCTTGATCTCACAAGCCTGAGATCATGACGTTAGCTGAAATCAAGAGTCCGACACTTAAGACTGAGCTATCCAGGCGCCCCAGGTAGTAAAGTTTTAAATCAGGAAGATGGAAGTGGCGATCTCTGTACCCCTTCAATTTGGTGTTTAAATCTTTTTTACAGTAAGCTGGAAGTCTATAGCAGGAAAGTTGTCAAAGAGTTGCCTGATACACTCTGTTCTCCAGAACAGCTCTGCCAGGGGTTCAATTTGGCACTGTGGCAGTGTCCAGAAGGAGATTTTGGTGCAGCAGGCTATCAGCTGCTTACCTGGCTAGGTCCCACACATGTCAACTCAAACTTATTCTTGTAAATGCTTCTCCGGAGGCAGCAGTCAAACTGTTCCACTCCACCAGAGTGTGCCCTAGAAGGGAAAGCGACAACATAAAAGGTAACAGGCATCAGAAGGATATCTGGAGACACCCTTGAAACCCAAGTTCTAGAATCTAGGAAAGAGTTGGCAGTAAAAGGGCTGGCAGTTTGGGGAAGTACCAGATGGAAAGAGGTGGCACTCACAGGACGCCAGAATAGTGATGGGAGGAAAGGGAGAAATCAGCCCCGCCTACAGAATTCTTTGTCTCTTTTGGCTTCCCATAAAGTGTGAATTTCTCTTTCCTGCCGTTAATGTCCTATTTTTAGGTTGAAGTCAAAAGGGAAGAGGAGAGTCTCTAGTTTCAGGGAGAGTGCTTTAGGCTAAGGCCGGGGATTTTTCCTAGGTTGGAGAAAGTCACCCAGGCAGAAAGGGATTACTAGTAAAACGCACCGCACAGAGTCATGAGCCATCCCGTTTCCAGGCCAAGGCAGTGACGGTATATACGTTGGCAATCTCCTTGGGCTTTGCCTCTTCCCAGAAGCTTCTTCGAGGGCTCCAGTTGAGTACCCGAGGTCTGAAATTAAGGAGGTGGATTTCAGAAGAGATGGAGACTGAGCAAAAGGGTGGAAATGGGTGTGTAACAGAAGGCAATGAGTCTCGCTGTAGTAGAGAAGAGAGGAAGTGAGAGAGAACACACATGCTAGGGAATCTCATAGGAGAGGACACAAAGGTTCAAAGGAAGGAAGGTGGGAAAATCAAGCCAAAAGTAAAATGGGGTGAGAGCGATAGGAGTGGGGAAAACAAAAGGAGATCATGGCTGGTGAGAAAAATGAGCTGTTAGCAAGGGAGAAAGAAGGAAAAAGAAACAGAAAACAGAAGGAAGAGACCCAGATGACATCAAAGGGGATAAAAGGACAGGACTAATAAAGCTGATGTGAGGGGACCGGGGCCCTTTATTTATTTTATTTATTTAATTCACCCTTCCATCATCCATCCCTTCCTTCCTTCCTTCCTTCACCAAACACTTAAGCATACATTATGTACTGGATGCTAATTTAGCCACTGGAGATTTCAAAAAAAAAAAAAACCAAAAACGAATAGGCCCTCTTCTCATGGGCATTTCAGTTTAGCCAGTTAAGTATAAACACAAAAGTGTAATATCATGCGACAAACACTGAGCCAGTGGTCTGAAAAGAGGCAACCGTAATACAAAGAGAGTGGAGATGAATTCCACTGTGGAGTCCCAGGCAGAGGCACAGAGACACAAAATCCTGGTGTATTGTGGAACTGCCAGAGTCCCAACAGATGGTGGGAGCAGGAAAAGGGAAGTGAGTGAATTAAAACCTGAGGATCTCTTCAAACCTATACTTGCTTTCCAACCATTCTCCCACTCTGGTTGAATATAAGTGGGCTAGAGCAAGGTGTACACAGGGAAAGTAGGCAGAAGATGCACATGGAAAGGGACCCACCTGTCATAACTTCCCAACACAACAGACTGGCCCCCAGGGCTTGCAGCAGCGGTGGTGAACTCCCGCTCCTGAGGGTCACGGCTGTAATCAAAAGTTTGTAGCACGTGGCCTTCCTTTCCATAGGCTACAATTCTGTGATCACAGCCTGCAGCCACAATACTGTTGGTTGCCCAAGATAAGGCATAGGGCGGGCATGGGTGGCTAACCGACTTCCCCTAAGACAGAAGTAAAGGGTTCCAATCGCTCTGACTCTGACAGCCTCAGCCAGAGGTTCTTCCTTTCTAGGAAAAATTTATACCCTGTATAAATCTTCCAACATTTTCCCACCCAAACACATCCTAATCTAGAGAACTTCACAATCTGTCTTTAGGTTTTATACTCTTACACACGAATGTATGACATACACACGCACGTCTGACATTGTCCGCAAGAGGAAACCTCAAAAGGATTGTATGTTGAGGTTTTTAGTAAACACCTATAAGGCCCCCAAAGGGACATATCCTACATTATCTAACACTGGGTAGGTCCACATGGAGCATACAACTCTTTCTTTACAGAAGAAAGAAATTTAATTATTACATGAGTAATTCTTTTTTTTAAACAATTTTGGCTTCCAATAAAGTACGAATTTCTCTTTCCTGCCTTTAATGTCATATTTTTAGGTTGGAGTCAAAAGGGAAGAAGAGAGTCTCTAGTTTCAGGAGGAGAGTGCTGTAGGCTAAGGCCGGATTTTTCCTAGTTTGCAGAAAGTCATCCCGGCAGAAAGAGGTTACTTTCTTTCTTTCTTTCTTTCTTTTTTTTTTTTTTTTTAAATTTTAGTTATTTAAGGCATCTCTACACCTAATGTGGTACTCAAACTCACAACCCTGAGATCAAGAGTCACATGATCCACCAACTGAGTCAGCCAGGCACCCCTCTATGAGTAATTCTTAAGGAAAGTTATTCAAACAATAGAGTATTACATCAAGTAAAACATAAACATTCCTTGTATCCCCCACCCTTTCCCTTTTCTCTCTTGAGAATGACTTTTTAAAATGATTTATACATATAAATACACTTTTTACATTGATAATAATTTTCATTTTCCCTTACTCTCAGAATCCTATCCCCTCGATTCCTCATTGCCCACAAATATTAAGCTGTGGCCTCCCGAATAAAAATCTTCTCTGTGAATGCATCTAAATGTGCCCCCGCCAACCACCTCAATCTTAATGTTCAACCTCCCCTAGGAGGGATCTTGGATTTCTTTACCCCCATCTCACAGCATCCTTTAGTCCTACCCGTGACTCTCCAGAGCCTTCATCTTCGAAGAAATACCTAACAATGGTGCCATCTGCATGACCAGAGAGAATTCCTTTCCCAGAGGAACTAAACAAGTGAGTGAATTAAAAGGAAGAGGAAGAGGAAGAAGAAGAGGAAGAGATTACTCTGTCTCCCCAAGAAATCCTGCTTCTGTGTCAAACATTACCCTACCTGGGCTCCCTGCTACCAGTCCACCCCATCTTCCATATTATAGTCTCCAATGAGACTACAGACCCCATGAACAGGTTGACACACAGAGTACTCTCTTCACCTTCATGTCAGCTGGTTTGGTGGAGAATTTATCTCTCCGCTCCCCGTGTTCATCATATAACACCACCACTCGGTACACTGTGCAGACCGCAAACTTGGCATTGTTCTAGGACCAAGCCATGCAGGTCACCTTTGCAGCTCCATCCTGCAGAGGCAGAGGGGGCAAAAATAAGCGCAGCTGTTCGTCTAGAGTGACAAAAGAATTTCTACTTCCTTTAGATCTACTGTGACTTTGGTCAATTCTCCACATCATAGTCCTTAAAACAAAAGATGCACCCTGGTCTCCACGTCTATAAACCTCTGGCCCAGGAGAACAAGGTGCTTTAGAAACCCATAATGCAAATACACTTCGAGGTGACTCACAGAATGAAGTGGACCGATGGGCCCTTGCAATGGCCTTGCTCCCTCATAGCTCAAATGAAATAAATTCATTACTCTGTCTCACCAAGAAATCACACTTCTATGTCAAAGATTACCCTACCTGGGCTCCCTGCTACCAGTCCTCCCCATCTTCCATATTATAGTCTCCCAGTCCCGACTTCCCCATCGCTTCTTCCTATGTCTCTCAGCTTGGGATACTGCTCTTCCTTACTCACTTTGTTGTCAGTGATACCATGTAAGAATCTGTCCCATAGATGGTAGATGATTTATTAGTTTTAGTGTTTTCTAAAGAAACCTGAAAATGGGAAAATGGATACAAGTCTGGTTAGGTTCCTTTCAATCCTACCCAGATCCTAAGGAAAGAAAAAGAAATAACAAAAAACCGGTCCTTCCATTTTCTCTCCCAATATATAACTTGACCCTAAGGGAGACATTTAACTGTATTTCTCTCTCCAGAACTGTTATCCCCACCCACAGCCTCTCCTGTGTTTCTCTTCCCCCTTTACCTTCCCTTCAGCCAGTCCAAAAACAATGATGTGCCGCTCTGCTGGCCACTGCAGACAGGTGACAGCACTCTGCAAGGAGGAAATCATGAAAAGGATAACCCTGTCCATGTCACCCAGCGCACTTATAACAAACTGAACCCCTGCCACTTGCCACCGCCCCAGTCACCTACAGCGGAGAAGAGGACACAGCCAGGCTCACGGGGGAAAGCAAGGAGGAGGGGCAGCCACGCAGCACCATCCTCCATCCTCTCAGCTGGAAAGGTCAGATGGACACGTGAAAAATGCAACTTCCGGTTACATTTACAGGTAGCTATATTGATATATGTTTGCTCATCCAAATCTCCACGAGACAGGTCTGAACTTTACCGTCTGGATGAATTTCTTACAGATGACTTTCTTGTCACCCCTGCCAAATAAAAGAAGGGAAAACACATTAAAAACACTTTCATAAAGAAAGTGCCACACGTGATGCTGGGAGAAGGGAAGAAAGACCTGATACGTTCCCTGCTCCCCCTAATGTTGCCTACCCTGCCATAAGAGCTTTGAAAGGAGGCATAAAATGGAGCCCGAGCAGTTTTAGAACAGGAACAAAGATGCTGTGTCACCAAGGGCTCCCATCACAGGTCCTCATGCTGACCTTAGGCTGATTCCCCCAGGGATGGGATCTCACAACACGAGGCAGGCACAGATAGGGAATCAGCAACAGACTCGGGAAGGCCTTTGCTCTCCACGTCCCAGCTTGGACCATCACCTTCTCTTCTCCCCTTTCCCCAGTGAGACATTTCTTCCTGCCTTCCCCTTCTTTTCCAGGTCACCCCCACCTCCCAGTCTCTATCCTCACCAATCTTCGCCTATCTTGTACACATAGATGATGCTGTCGGTCTGTCCTATGGCAATTTTAGTGGAATCGGGAGAAAAAGCCATACCCTTCACCATATAGCTCTTCCTGCCATACTAAGAGTTAAAAATGGAAAAGAAAAACAAAAGTCATGAGCACACATGGTAAAGAAAAGGGAAGAAAAGGTGTTTGTGTGACTGTATTGAGCGTGAGGGATTTATCCTGAGAAAAGATGGGGCAGGCCATTTCCTAGGCAGATGGCTGGGGAAGTTAGTTAGGAAGTTTTCCAGATTCCTAAGACCCCATGAACAGGTTGACACACAGAGTACTCTCTTCACCTTCAAGGTAGCTGGTTTGGTGGGGAATTTGTGTCTCCGCTCCCCATGTCATCGTATAGCAACACCACTGGGTCCATTGTGCAGACCGCAAACTTGGCATTGTTCTGGGACCAAGCCATGCAGGTCACCTTTGCAGCTCCATCCTGCAGAGGCAGAGGCGGCAAAAATAAGCCCAGCTGTTCGTCCTGAGTGACAAATAATTTTTGGTCCATTAGCTCTACTGTGACTTTGGTCAATTCTCCACATCATAGTCCTTAAAACAAAAGATGCATCCTGGTCTCCAAGGCTATAAAACTCTGGCCCAGGAGAACAAGGTGCTTTAGAAACCCATAATGCAAATACACTTGGAGGTGACATGCAGAATCAAGTGTACTGATGTGCCCTTGCAATGGCCTTGCTCCCTCATAGCTCAACTGAAATAAAATCAATTGGTCTGATAAGTTTCTTCTTTCTTAATAGGTTCTGGTATTCGGCCATTCATTCAATATATACATTTTTCAATATATACATTTTTTTCATTCAATATTATTTTTTAAAGGTTTTATTTATTTATTTGACAGAGAGACAGCGAGAAAGGGAACACAAGCAGGGGGAGCAAGAGGGAGAAGCAGGCTTCCCAGTGAGCAGGGAGCCCAATGTGGGACTCAATCCCATGACCCTGGATCATGACCTAGCTGAAGACACTTCATGAGTTAGCCACCCAGGCACTCCTCATTCAATATTTTTTGAATACCACACTGAGAAAGGCATGTAGTCAGGGGCTGAGAGGAAGACAAAGAGCAAAATACGGTCCCTGTCCCCAGGCTAATAACATGTGCAAACAGGAAAAATCCCATTAGAGAGGCCTGTACAAAGCACGATGATAGTTTGGGGAAGCCTGAAATCTGAAATCGTTTTATGTTTAAATGACCAACTTTAAGGTTTGAAGAATTGGATGTAGTTAAATGGGGGAAGTTATCTGAAGAAGAAGGAATGATAGGAGCAAAGGCAAATCTCATTAAGAGACAGTAATTTAATACAGCTGAAACTATCTTGCAACTAGAACAGAAGAAGTAAGGCAGGAAAAACAGGGAGGCCAGTGCAAAAAAACTTGAAATTAGGCCAAGGGGTTTAGGCTTATTTGGTAGGAAAAAGACAGTGAAAGTTCTGGAATGGGGAGTAAAACAATCAGAGTTGAGATTTAAGATGAAATTGCCACCAGCTTATTTTTTTTAATCACCCCCCCCCCAAACTACGCACTGCTCAGATGTCCAATTTTGAAGTGATCATCTCCCAGTCGACTATTCTCTTCCACCTCTGTCCACCACCTGGTCCTCAACGGTTCTTCACTAGGGACTTCCCTCCTTGAAATAAAACATTTAGCCTCTAAATTAGCCAATTGTGTGATTAATTACTAGGGCTCCAGAGCTCTGGTTTGAAACTTTGTTACTTGTCACTCCTAACCCAGGTACCTCCAAAGTCCCAGGTTTAAAAGGCCTTTTTTTCCCCCTCCCCCCATCAAAATCCTCAGAGTCAGAAAACAGCCTCACCACCACCTTTACCCCCCCCAACCACCGCTTGATTAAATTAGGTTTGAAGGCCTGAGGGTTCCTCGTTTTCCTTGCTCATCATCTTCCTTCATCATTTTGCCAATCCTGGGCCTTTGCCCTACCCTGTATCATGACATCCTATTTTGAAAGACTGAAGGGGATTTTCACTTCCAATTATTCCATTAGGGTAAAGGAATTTTTAAATTACAATTTCGGGGGCAGTTTCCTGAGCAATGAGCACTTCTCTCTTTTGTTCTAATTTCCCTCTATTCTCCTAATACCACATTCACTGTGAAGCCTTCCTCATTCCTCATAGCACTGCCTGAGGATTCAATGGGGACCGGGAGTAGAATAATAAAAACTAACCTTTAACAAGATCTTTCCATAGACTAGGCAGTTTGATAGATGCTCAATATGCATTGTCCTTTTACTTCATAACGCTGAGACAGAGATGATTATGCATATTTTACAGATGGGGAACCTGATTTCAGAAAAGTTAAGTAATTGGCTCAAATTTACATACACAGTTCGTAAGGGGGTGGAACCAAGATTTATATCCCCGTATGTCTGACTCCACAAACCACAATCCTAACTCTTTAAATGATGCTGTCTGGCTACATAGCAAACATTCACTAATGGCAGATACTATCATTAGCTTTGTCTGAGTCTATCCTTTTTATTTTGAATGTTCTCTCTCGTCTATCAGATTCTACGGGGCTTTTTAGTTCGCGAAGGCTTTTGCGAACTCTTCCCCCAAACCCCCTCAGGTTGCTATCATTGTTACTCCCATTTTCCCAATGAAGCCGCTGGGTGGGCGCTTAGAGACTGTGTGCCGAGGGCTTCAGGTCAGCGGGATTGGACCATTTATTGAAAGTGCAGCTGGCACTAGGACTTGAGTGCTGGTCTCCTAGCTCCAAAACCCAGCCTCTCTTCAGCATGGTTCCTCTCCCGGTGCCCAGCCTTTTCCGAATCTGAGATCTTCATCATCAGAACGAACGGGAGGTCTTCCGCACTCCGTCTTTGGGGGCTTTTACCTAAAGCGCTCGTTTATCCGGGCGCAGACATAGGTTCGCTGTTTCCATGTGCGCCCAGCACGGGGCCTCGTACACAACTGATGTCAAAGGAAACGGACGAAAGCTACCGCGGTTAGCGGTCCGTCCTGCTACGGCACACTACCCACCGAGCAGAGATTCCGCATACAGTAGGCGCTCACCATCGTGAGATTTCAGTTCCCCCCACTTCTCTGGGAACGTTAAGGCTGGCGGGGGAGGGAAGAGGCACGCAACTCCTCACCTGAGGGCTCAGCAGCGTCCTCAGGTGCTTCAACTGCCAGACGAACACCTGTCTCTCGGATGCCACCAATCAGCGACAACTCCCGTGGTTACCTTGACAACCCGTAACGCTGCCGCAGCGACAGCCGCTGACGCGCTGTCGCTGACGCTAACGCTGACGCGAGTACAGCGAGACACACTTCGCAAAGTCACCCCATAGCTTCGCTGCGAAGCAGGGAGAACGTGCGCAGGCGCCGTGACGTCTAGGGCGGGACCGAGAGGACTCGAATCCTCTCTTCAACCAATAGTGTCGTCGCTTGCAAACTCAAGCTGAAGCCACGCCCACGAGCCCTCCGCAAACTCGAGGTCCTTTGGGTCGCGGTCTTCCTCCCGCCTGGATTGTGAGTGAAGTGTGGCTGAATACTTCTTTTAATACTTACGACCCTGGAGGAAGGCAGGGCGGTTGCTTTCATACGTTTTGGAGCAGCCCGGGTTGAATCCAGATAGGCTCTATGATGTGCACGGGGTATCACAAGGCTAATAATGATAGCTAACCGATTCCTCAGGATGCGTCTGCCAGGTACCGTGCAAAAGGTTGTAGATGCATTATCTCATTTAATCTCAAAGACAGCTTTTGAAGGGGATGGCATTATTAGTTCCATTTCTCATGCCAGGAGACTCGGGATTAGAGGGGTCCCTTAACAAATGAACAGTAAAGGATGTAACTGGGATTCAACCCAGAGCTGATGCGTTGAAACAGCCTTTATATTCTGAACTCGTAGCTCCCTATATCTATGCCATGCTTCTATACCCCGTGCCACTTCCATCCCAAGAGATGAGGCGTCCAGAGTCTGCGATGTGAGTGTTTCCGCGCCAGTGGCCAGTGAGAGGTACTACTGCAGAACTGGGTAGCAGTGGATCAAAGACTGCTGCCCAGATCTGGATGCTTTTGTGGTTCAAGGCGGAGGGCAAATGAGAACGGGGCTTATCTGATAGGATGAAGTTAAGTCTTGTGATACGTGGGATTGGAGCTTGGTGAGGTAAAAAGGATAATGACTTCTTGATCTGTTTGGATTGGGGTCCCTTTCAGAATTACTGGTCTAAATTCTTGGAACATGCCAGAGAGGCTGAGATGCAGAAAAGGAGCGTTGATACACCTGCTCTGGAAAGATCAGTGGTTTCCTCTGGAAAAACAGTGGTTTTTCTCTCACTGGCACCATCCCCTCCACCCCCTTTTGGAATTTAGGAAACAGTAGAGGAAAGCCTCTATTTTCACAGGAAGGAAGTAGCCCCAGAGCCCAAAGTATAAGTCTTTTGACAGGGGAGTTCCAACCCTTCAGTTTTATTTCCATCCTCCTCCTCTGGATATAGTGGCAGAGAGTGAATATAAAGTCATTTACACTTTACAGTTATTATGGACTTTGACCGAATCAGCGAGACAGAGGCAGACAGAAAGAAAAGGAAAAGTGAGTTCGGGAAAGACTAGGAGTACAGGAGTGCACAGGATAGGAGCACGTGGCACTGAAGGATCTATTAGCGGAGCTTCTCTTTCATTTGTCTCAAAACACCGTTCAGTCCCTTTCTGGAAATTAACTCGAGGTTGATGGAGGAGTCAGAGGAATCAATGGTGAAAAGCTTGGGTGTCAATGTGGGCAGTGAAGTTAAAAAGGTTACCGGCCCCTCTCCTGTGGTATGACCTTCGTTTCCACGGATGCAGGAGAATTTATATACCTCCCCTTCTTTTCCTTCTCCCCCGTTCTCACTGAACAAAACAAAAGGAACGAGGGCTCTAGTTTTCTACACCCATTTCTGTCCTCTCCCCCCCCCCCCATTCAAGGCTACAGAATCAAAACAAACACCTTAAAACAATGTTAGTCCTCCTGTCGAGTTGGTGGTGGTGAGAGGCCCTTGTGGTCAGGGGAGAGACAGTGGGGAAGTGTCTTCAGCTTACTGTACAGTATCCCAAACAGTCATCTCCAGTTTGTCCAAGAACATTTATTGGAAAAATGTCCAAGGGGTGAGGTCACCAGCAGCTGGGGGGCCACCAGGTGAGACGGGGAGCCCCTGAGACTCCGTGGAAGACATTGGAGTAGTGCAGTGCAGCATCTGCCTCCAGACCCAGACAATTCCTTTGAGTTGCTGGGGGAGGGGGAGTACCCAAAGAACCCTCCCCCTTTGAGACCCAGAGGCAAGATGTGAGGGCAGCTGGGGATGCCGAGAGTCCTGATGCAGGTGCAATGGGGGCCCATCTGGGACCTAGTGGGATACAGTTGAACAAGTGTCTGTCCCCCGGACGCGGGGGATGGAAGGACATATCCCATCTGATAGCCATTCCCCAGGTCCAGGGGCACAGACCCCAAGAGACCTACCTTCTGGCCCTGCTGACAGTGGAAAGAGGATGGGCACCAGGCCTGAGATTGTGGGAGTGTCATTACCCTCTAGGAGATTACGGGATCCTTCAGTCTTGGGCAGATCACCAACTGAGGCTCTCCCTGACCCTGTCCCCATCCCCAGGGTGTTAGTGCATCTGTTTTTGAGTTCGGTTTCCTCACTCATACATACAGCGCGGGCAGAGGGCAGGCGGAGGCGCAGCGGGAGCGGGCCGCGGGGCTGCGGGGGACCCCAGAGCTCCGACGGGCCTCTTAGTCTCTCCCTGAGCGGGGGGCGGTGCCGGCGCGGCCTGGCCGCTGGCCAGAGTCCCGGTGCGGGAGGCAGTGAGGCCGCTCCACCGGCCCCTGCAGCGGGATGTGACCGTCCCGGCCTTCTAGCCGCCGCCTTCTGCAGAGCTGGCCCCGCTCGCTCCGCCGCAGCTGAACCGGGACGTGCCGGCCCGCCCCGCCCCGCCGGGGTTCTTGCCGCGGTCATCCCCCTACCCCCCCTCCCCCGACCCCATTCTCCAAGGGATCCTCCCAGGACCCTCCCATTGGCGGCCTTCCCGGTCCCCTTGCCTCTGATCCTGGCTCTGTCCAAGGAGCCAGCCGGGGGCGGGGGGGGGGGCCGTAGAGAGAGGCACAGGTGCGAGGGACTCGGGCTCCCGGGAGGGCCCCTTCCCTGCCCGGGTAGAATTAGCCAAGTTGGGAGGAGGAATCCCACTTCCCCTGCCGGAGGGGACAGAGTGGCGAGATAATTGATGTAAAATCTCCACTTGTAGACTGCGTCAGCTTTTAAATCTCTTCCCCATTGGTAATCTGATATTGGTTCTCTTCGCTCTCATTCATTCTTTAATTTATTAAACAAATATTTATTGAGCGTCACCTAGGTGTCTGGGCACGGGAGGAGCTGGAGTCCAGCGGTTAAGACAGCAGGCTGGGTATATAGCGGGGAAGTCTAAATAAAGAGCAGCAACCTATGGTTTTTAGCTCTTCTTCCTGCCTGGTGTGCAGAAATTCGTCGTCTAAGTGTCAGGTTTCCTAAAACCAGAGCGTCCAGAACCTCATAGGGCTGTTGGCAGGATCCAGTGAGATAATGTTGGGGAATGTCTTTATAAATCTTATGACACTGTGTGAGCGAGGGATTATCATGAATTTGCACCAGCGTGTTAGTTACTTCATTCGTTTAACCAACATAAATCCTTAAACTATTTCATGAGATCTGGAGTAACAACCTGGTGGGAGTCCCCTTTCTGTCAACTGTGTGATCTTCAGCAACGACCTAACTTCTCTGAGCCTCTGCTTTACCATCTGTAAAACGAGGGTGTCAGTGTGGTCTCCTTAGTGGGAATGCACCCAGTGAGATACTGCATGTGAAAAGTGCATTGTTCAGTGTAAATAACTGTTGGCTCATGTATTTAGGGCAGATACTTTGGTTTCTAATTCTCATTGCAGCATTTCTATTTCCGTGGCACTTTTTTTCCCGTAAATTTCAGTTCAGCGTGTGTCCCCCTGGGGCTCCAAAGCTTCTGTTACCTTCCTTCTGAGATGAAAGAGTGAAATGGAGCAAGAGGGGCCCGGAGTACTGTGTGTTCTGGACATGTGATCAAGCCACGGCTCAGGTCCTCTGACCTCTGCTGTCCCTGAGGACCCTGATCTCTGGCCTGCTGTTTCATCCTTGTCCCAGAAGAATCCTCTGCTCAGGGATTCTCATTGTCATGGGACTGGGTATTACCCTGCACTTCTGAGCTCCAGGTCCTCTGGAGAAGAGGTCATTATTTCCAAAGGTTAAGAGTAATGAACCTCAGGTTTGCCCCTTCATGGGGCAAAACAGAGGCTGGGCAGTGTGCATGTATGCAAAGAGGGAGCCCTAGAGCTTCCCTGGGGTGCCCAGAGGGATGGGGGCCCACTGATAGGGAAAGGGTGTGGGGAGAGATACTCAGAGGGGGCGGTGCTCGGAGAGGCCAGGGTACCTGGGTTAATCATCACTGTGGCTCAGATAAGGCCCCCGCCAGCTGGAAGCAGAGTTAGCTTGACAGAAGCGTTTGTGTAGCTGAAGATGGAGGTACGACAGGGTGTCCAGAGCATGAGACCATGCCAGGCACAAAATGGTTTCAACACGCGATTGAGACCCCAGAGCCTGGCAAGTGGGAGGTGAGACTCCCTCATCCCACCTTCTCCATGTTGGTCTTCTGCACTGATTCCTAGAATCATTTCTCTTCTGGACTTCCCTCCACCCTGGGTTTCTGTTTTCCCTCTCCTCCTTCCCATCTTCCTTCCTGACCTTCCCCTTTAGGCCCAGAGTACCAAGTTCAGGCTAAATCCTTGGATGCTGTGTGTGTGTGTGTGTGTCCCCAAACCTTGTGCCTGCTGCCGCTCCCACCTCCAGATCCGGAGGCGTGAGCGAGGCCTGGGCTTCCTGTCTGCATCCTTGTGCTCCCTTCCCTCTAGAGGTCTGGGTATGAGGCAGCCCTGCCAATCACAGAGGAGTCAAACCCACTGACCCAGGACCTCGACAAAGCAGATGCCGAGGAAATTGTTCCATTGCTGGGACAATGTAATGCTGAGATCTTCCAGGAGGAGCGGCAAGTCATGCCCACAGACTAGGTAACCCAGACCCATCCCCTGGACACTGAAAATAAAGATGCCAGCTCCATGCCAATGGTCCTTCGTGTTTGAGACCTGAGAGCCCCTCCACCACACCATTCATTCCTCCCCGTCCCCCAAATCCACTGTCCTTTTTTTGGCTTCTGATTCCCACCTGCTCCCTACAGAGACTGTATAGTGAATCAGTTCTGACCACCATGGTCCAAGTGGCTGGCAAAGTGCAGGAAGTGCTGAAGGTACAGTCTCTCTGTCTCCTCCCCTCCTAACTTCTCTCCCTCCCCACTTGATCTCTTTTCTTGGCTTCCACTTCTCATTTTACTCCATCTCCATTCTCCTTTCTCCCAGTCCTCCCTCTGGCCTCTTTATTGTCATCTTATTAATCAACAGTAATTAGAATAACTATTATCTACATCACACTCTGTAATTGACATTGTGCTTTCACACTCATTACCTTTGCAAAAACCTGTGAAATGAGTGTGATTGTTTCCATTTTTTTTTTCAGATAGGAAAACAAAGGACAATCACAGTAGCTTGCCCAAATATATCCAGCTAATAATTGCTGGGTAGCACTGCTTTTTATTGAGTGATTGCTGGATACAAAGCTGCTCTCCGTCCTTTCTGGAATGAGTAAGGTTGGAGTAAGTAGCTAAGCCAGATTTAGGAGTCAGAATGAAGTTTCGTTCTCACATCCAGGCATCTTTCTGTTCCCTTTTGTGGTTAAGGAGGGTTAAGGAGTCTCCCCAGGAGTTCTTCTGTTGCTGCCAAAGAAGGAATGTGCTTCCCCCAAGCTGAGCTAGGAGCTAGGCCTTGGCGACACTGGGAATTTTTCTTTCTCAGGAACCTGAGGGGGAGCTGGTGGTGCTGAGTGGAGGGGGCAGCTCTGGCAGGATGGCGTTTCTCATGTCTGTGAGTATCCTGGTCCCCGATTTTCCTTCCTCTGCCTTCTCGGGGTAACCCTCAGGACCATAAAGCTCATCATAGCTAAGCTCCTAGGTGGCCCTCTTGAGGCCCGGCTCCCTCTCGTCTCAAAGACAGATCTCACCGTGGAACCCCGTATCTTCCGAACCCCACCTGGGCCCCACTCCATCTATTGAGGGTGTCTCTACATCCCATGCACCCCAAGCTGTCATCTGCAAGTAGCTTTCGACGTGCCAAATTCCAAGCAGGACTGGCTTAAGCGCTGGCCTGAGGGAATCCTCACACTAGTTGTCAAAATCCAAGGTTACCGCTCCCTTCACTTTCATCACTAACCCGTGTCCTTCCCCGGTGACAGGTCTCCTTCAACCAGCTTTGAAAGGTCTAGGACAGAAACCTCTACACCTACCTCATTGCAAGCAGTGACAGGTAAGCCACGTTGGCCTGTGAATATTTTCTTTGGCCTGGATAGTATTTTCTAGAAATAGAATTTTCAGGCTTTCAGGTGGAGATCGTGCCCAGTTTGCTTTGGTCGCCATTATTTCTTATTGCCTTATCCTCGGCCCATTTCACATACTCATGTCACCTGTCTGGCCCTTGTTGGAATTGGAGTGTCCAGCCCTAAAAAGTGTCTGTTGTGGTGTTTAGCAAATAGTAGGTGTTTCAGTCAATGATATCTTTCCATCATTCCCTTCTCTTAAAGCATTCCCTTTTCTTCCCTTGTATACCATAATCTTCTGCTTTCCAACCAGTGCCACTGACTTTGAGTCTGTCCTCCTGGGTCTGTGGTGGCATCTAGGGAGGGGACAGAAGATAGTGCCCTGCACGGGATTGAAGAACTGAAGAAGGTCTGTGTTTTCCCCTGATAGTCAACCAGACGTCTCTGTCTGTTCCTTCTCACGAGGACACAAAAGTCCCCATCCAGCCAAAGCCCATCCTCTTCCCCAGTCCTGACCCTGACATCTCCATGCAATAGGTTTGTATCCTAGAATCCTCCTGGTGGCACTGTCTCACCCACCCTCCTCTCCTAGGTGGTCGCTGGGAAGAAGAGGGTGATTGTCATTGGCATTTTGGTGGGACTCTCTGCGAGTGTGAAGACAGCCTGGGGGGATCCATTCTACAGGGAGGAAGGGGGTGGGGGCAGAACAGCAGGGAAGATAGATTGCGGAAGTGGGTCCTAGAAAACAGAAACGGTTCACGCAAGGAATTTTGATTTTACTCTCACTAATTGAGACCCAGCTGCATGAATGTGGAATGACAGGGAAAGGATCCGATTCCAGAATACCTGTGTGTCAGTCCATTCAACAAGCAAGGTAGATGGACTAGTCCCAGGGTCAGCAAACCACAGTGGCCATCATGCTGCTGCCTGTTTATGTAAATAAAGTTTTATTGAGACACAGCCATTTGTGTTTACATAAGATCTATGGCCACTTCATGCTACAACGATAGGGTTGGGTATTGCATAGAGTTCACAGGGGCCCCAAAGCCTAAAATATTTACTCTCTTGCTCTTTACATAAGAAGCTGACCCCTGGACCTGTCCTTTGCTACTTAAGCATGGTCCTTGCTTAGCAACATCAGTATCTCCAAAGATTTGCTAGTAATGTAGAATCTCGCCCCCCACCAAGACCTACTGAGTCTGAATCTGCATTTTAACAAGATTCCAAGCACTGGATTTGGTGTCCCCAATTTTTCTCTCACCACTGCAGTATTCTGATTCTAACAATTCACTAAGAGAAACAGGTCGAGCAATGCTAGATGCGGAAGGAGACACACAAGGAGGGCAGGACACCGACCTTAAGGAGCATACAATTTAGTCCAGTAGTTTTGAAACTTTACCATGCAGAGGATTTCCTTGGGGGACCATGTTAAAAATACAGGCCTGGAGCTTTCCCCTTCCAAGGCAGATCCAGTAAATCTTCCCTGGGGCTGGAACTCTGCATTTCTAACAAGGACTCGGGGGAATCTGATGGTCCTGCGCCTCAGGAAACACTAGAGTAACCCCTGCGCTCTCATCATACCCTTTTTCTCCCCCTGCCATCAGGCTCCCTTTGTGGCAGGCCAGGTGGACTCCGGCATGGACAGCCCAGGCACCTTCTTAGCAGTCCTGGTTGGTTTCAGCCCCGTGAACATGGCCAGGTGAGCCCACTGTAATGAAAGGCATTGACGGGCCAGGCCCCTGAGGGAGGCTGAGAGGAAACCTGTCAAAATCTACAGTACAGGGGCGAGTGGGTGGCTCGCTCAGTGGGTTAAAGCCTCTGCCTTTGGCTCAGGTCATGATCCCAGGGTCCTGGGATCGAGCCCCGCATCGGGCTCTCTGCTCTGCAGAGAGCCTGCTTCCCCTCTCTCTACCTGCCTCTCTGCCTGCTTGTGATCTCTGTCTGCCAAATAAAAAAATAAAAATCTTTAAAACAAAAAAAAAACAAACAAACAAAACCAAAATCTACATTACAGCCACGAAGAGGAGGGCATGGTGGCTATGGTCTTGCTCACCACATCTCAGAACATTAGAGTAAATACGGACTGTCCCTGAGCTTATGAGGATTTTGTTTTTGGTGGGTTTTTGTTTTATTCTGTTTTGTTTCTGTTTTTTTATTTCGTTTTTTTGGTCCACTGGTTGATGTAGTCTCTTCTTTCGGGAAGGACTAAAGGCAGCTTACAGAGGCCACATCAAATACCAGAAAGCAGACATTCAAAACAGGAATGGAGAGACAAGGAAAACAAGGCCCAGGAGATAGAATAGGGTTGGGACGATGCGGACCCCAAAGAGAAGCATCTGTTCAAAGGAGCCGTGGGTGCGGAGTGGCCTCTGATTCCCCTTTGCCCAGCTCCCTTATTGTAGCAACCATTCTCCTTTGTCATCCTAGGCTCCCCTTGGGTCCCCCTCTGGCTACTCAAACCCCACCCTGTCCCCCTTTCCTGAGGACTCTGTGCCACCCAATCACCTCCGCCTTATTCTCTATGTAGATGGCCGCTTTGATCCCAGAGATCAGCATGTGAAAACGATAGTGCTCAGGTGTGGTTCCCTGGATGTTCAGCCTCAGGAGTGTTAAAGCAAGAAGAAAGTAGATTCGTAGGCACTTGTGCGAGAGCTCGGATGTTGTCACTTTGGGGTGAGGCCCTGAAATCCCTTAATTTTTGAGACCACCCCTGGAGATGCTGGTGCCCGGCCAGGAGCGGGGAGCTCTGCTGACTTCACCATTGGCGTGGGCCTCTTGATGAAGCTGAAGGCTTCTGTCGCTGGAATGTTCCATGGAAGGCTTGTGGATTCCTCAAGAGCGGCTCTGCACATGCAGTGGTGGTCCTGGGGGGGGCGGGGCGGCCGGGTGCTTTCTGAGGTCCTTTTCTCAACTCCCAGATTCCAGGCTTGTAGCGTAATTCATGTGAAGATATAAATGAGTCTGAGATACTGTTAACCCTGCTCCTTTTAATGGAGGACTCTCCTTCACCAAAAATGTATGTGCCGCAGTGGATGCTCATTTCAGGGCCTGTCCCACCGCCACCGCACCCTGGGCCGTGGGAAAAGAGCTGGCCTGGGTTTCTTAGCACACAAAGTCTCACTTGTTTCCTGGGGACCCTGGGCTCCTCAGGTCCCACTGATCTCTGTGCCCACCTGGGACACCTAATCCCTGAGCCCACCTGGGACACCGAAAGCTCACCTCATTTCAGAGAGTCTTTGGCTGGGGGAGGGCCCAGGTCATGCAGGAAGAACTCCTTCTGCGGGGGCCTGTGTCTCTGGCCTGGCTCCCAGAATCCCCGCTGACCTCCCCGTCCACTCCGAGCCCGTCCTCCTTGCCCCGCTCTCTTCATGTCCTTCGGCCTCGGTTGGGTCTTGTGTTCTGCTCACGGAAGTCCTTTCTGTCCTCTGCCCTGCGTTCTGACAGGACTCCCCGCACCTCCGCTAGGGACCAGCAGAACTTAGTTGTCAGGGAATTGTGCCTTCCCCTGGGCAGGGCTGGGTACCCATGCTGTCTAGAGGGGGCCCTGGGCCCTTCCCCTGGTGGCCTTTCTCCCAGGTGCCTTCTGGAAATCCTGCGGACATTAGAGCGGGCTCATCAGGTGACCTAGAGTCAAAGCCCGAAGATCGCTGCCCTGACGATGCAAGCCAGCATCAGGTGTGTGGAAACGTATTAGGAGTGGGGAGGTTGCGTGGATGGGGGACTGTCCTGAGAACAGCGGAGACCCTGAGGACTCCTTAACGCGGTGAGGGGAGCAGGTCTGCGTGGTGGAGGGCGCGGTAACCTTTCTGTTGGTTTGCACCTGTGCTTGGCCGTGTGCATCTTGCTCTGATCCCTGATCTTTTCTCACTGCCGTGTCTCCTCTCGTGTCCTGATTTCTGGCCCGTGCTCAGCCTGGAGGAAAAAGGCCGCGTGTACCTGGTTGGCTGGCAGACCCTGGGCATCATGGCCATCATGGATGGAGTGGAGTGTATCCACAGCTTTGGTGCCGGTGGGACCCCAGTCTAGACTTTCTTCCTGGCTCCTCCTGAATGCAAACTGATTTCCTACCCCCATCCGCAGCCCATGGGGGTTCCTCATTCGATGTCCAGACTGTCCTATTTGAATAGGCATTTCAGTCAAATGCTCCTTGCTGTGAACCCCTACTCAGGACTTGGTTCCTCAACTCCCAGCCCCGCTTAGCTGTGGCCTCCCATGTGTGTGACACCTCACCCGCCACCCCTCTGGGCACTTTCCTTCAAGACCCATGAACGTTCCCCCAAGCCTAGAATCAATCTTTCCTATAAAGCCCATCATTCCTTTCTCCCTGTCCTTAAATGTTCCAGACTACCGAGATATCCACAGCTTTCTCACTGGTGATCAGAGTGACATGTTTAACCAGAGGACTGAGCTCATCCACGGGGGCAAGTGTATGATGGGACATGGGGCAGGTTGTGAAGGTGACAGGTGTGCAGGGAGTGGGAGGTGAGGGGCGCTGGGGACAGGTGGGGGAGGAGAGCAGGCAGACAGTCCAGGGAAGGGAATATGGGTTAGAGGTCGGGAGGCTTTGGGGAAGCACAGAGAGGGCGGAAGGTTCTGGATTCTCCCTCTAAAGCTGGCTCTAGTCCAGGGCTCTTCCCTCAACTTGCTGCATCATCTTGGGCAAAACACTTGACCTCGTTGAACCTCGGTTCTTCCATCTGTGTACAAACACGCTGTGTGAGAGGTCCTGTGAGGCCCTCTGTGGTCCGCAGGTCTGTGGGTGGGAGTTCTTCATGGGAGGGGGCCCCCCATTTTCTCGTGCCCAGGGTCCCCAGTTCTCCTTCTCCCAAGAGGACTTCCTGACGTGCATCTTGCCATCCCTTACAGAAATCGGCACCGTGGTCTTCATTTTCACCCTGGATGGTGAGAGGGAAGGCAGGAGCAGTGGGGTGAGCAGAGGGAGGCAGGGGAGTGACTCAGGGGAGCTGTCATTTTTCTGGGTCTTAAAGCACCTGCTCCGAGGCAGGGAGAGGGGTGCGTGTCCTGACAGGACCACAGGGAACAGGAAGAACAGCTTTGGTCTCTGGCGCCCTCCCCTCTCCTAGACAACCTCAAGGAGGTGCAGGCGCTCCTGGAGCAGGTGAAGGAGAAGATGGCCCACATCCAGGCCGTGGCGCATAGCACCGTGGGGCAGACCCTGCCGGTGAGGGTCCAGCCTTGGGGACGGAACCTGGGGTGGCAGTTACAGCAAGGCCTTCCTGGGGATGCTGCTCTGGCTCATTCTCTCTCTGTTTCTCCAGACCCCTCTGAGGAAGCTCTTCCCTCCATCATCCGCATCACGTGGCCACTGCTTTTCTTCGAATAGGAAGGGAACTTCATCCAGGTATGGGGAATGAGAGGGTGTTCTCTGTGCTGAGGGACTCAGAGGGGCAAGGGTTCCAGAAATTAGAAAACTCAAGGCTGGGGTGCCTGGGTGGCTCAGTGGGTTAAGCCTCTGCCTTTGGCTCAGGTCATGATCTTAGGCTCCTGGGATTGAGTTCTGTATCAGGCTCTCTCCTCAGCAGAGAGCCTGCTGCCCCCTACTGCTACCTACTTGTGATCTCTGTCTGGCATATAAATAAATAAAATCTAAAAACAAAACAAAACAACAACAACAAAATACAACCAAACAAACCTCAAGGCTGGAGGGTGGAAAGCTTTGTTGGACTCCCAGAAAGCCAGCTGGGCAAGTTCTTGTGTTACTGGGTCACTGGTCAGTGTTTCCAAGGAAGTGGCTCAGTTCTCTCCAGGAATATATGAAAAAGACAGGCCAGGCCACCAGTCACCTGACAGATACTCATTTGTCCCTTGTTTCAGGTTCATTGTTGATGTTATAGTCATCCTCACCATACAAAAGTCTTTAAGGTATATCCTTGCAAGGTCACTATGCTGAATTCACTGCAGACAAAATACAGATATTGTCTGTAATATAAGGAAATGATAATTTCACTAGTTTTCACTAATTATAATTGATTATATTTGTAATTATAATTTTACTAATTATAATTTCACTACTGATGCACTGATAATGCTTTAGCAAGACATTATCAGTACAAGCACTGAAAATAATCATAGCAATAATTATCAATTTGGATATACTTTGCATTTTGGTCTGGAGAGGGCACTGGGACATCTGAATATTAGTTCAGCTGTGCTTTGTGGCCCAAGAAAGAAAGCAGTTTTTGCATCTGTGGTTCCTCGGTTTTCTCACCTAACTCCTGCCCACCATCCACAGGGCACCGTCAGGGCCCTGAAGGGTTGCGCTGGAGAGATGTGGTCTCATCCATTATTCAGATCACCTCTTCCAGGAAGCTTCCTGACTTGACCAAACAGCTGCCATGCTTTCTTACCTGCACTCAGAACTCAAAGGAAGCCCTTCTCCCTGAGCCAGGGGGTCCATGCTCCTTCCAGTGCGTACCTTTGTCTTCCCTTCCAAATGGTGTTCATTGGTCACAGCTCTACTTTTTTGGCATACTTTCCACATTCGTGGTCTCCTTTGACATCTCGCATCTCCTGAGAAATCTTCTCCGATGAAACCCACATTGTCTAGAACCCTCCTTGATGTGAGATGCCTCTTCCAGCTTCCACTGTGCCGTCATCATACCTAATACACACGTAGGACTCTGTACTTTACAAACTATTTCATTTATAATATCATTTCTCATAATGGGTTCATAAGGGATGTAGGATGTAGGTTATTCCCCCCATCTCAGATAAAGAAGCTGAAACTAAGAGATTAAAGCATTGTAATCACAGCCACGTGGCTAAAGCAGGATCCAGGACTGGAACCCTGGCCTTGTGACTCTACGTCTGTGGTTTATTTCACTTTACAGTACAAATTTCCACCATATCCATGAATTGAGCCAGATTCTTTTACTCATTCATTCATTATGTACCTATCACGTGCCTGGTCCTATTCCAGGGATAGGGGATATAGTAGGGAATGTTATCCTGTGATCTTTGAAAAAGATCTGTGTTTTTAAAGAAAATTATAATTATAGTAGCAATATTTTTATTGTAAACACTTTGGAAAATACAGAAATCAAAAGGAGAAAAGCATCCATAAGAACCTTCTTCTAGGGGCGTCTGGGTGGCTCAGTGGGCTCACTGAGCCCCAGTGTTTTCAGGAGACTAAAGGATCTAAGGGATTGCTTATATTCCTTAAATTCGACCTTGACTGTGCCAAGGAAAAGAATAAATCTCAGATACAAATGCTTTTTTTTTTTTTTTTTAATGTTATGAAAACAAAACATCCAGTGTCCCATTTTAAAAGCATATCCTTAGAATGGGGTGCCTGGATGGCTGAGTGGGTTAAAGCCTCTGCCTTTGGCTCAGGTCATGATCTCAGGGTCCCGGGATAGAATCCCGCATCTGGCTCTGTGCTCCACAGGGAGCCTGCTTCCTCCTCTCTCTCTCTGCTGCCTCCCTGCATGCCTGTGATCTCTCTGTCAAATAAATAAATAAAATCTGTTTAAAACAAAAAACAAAAAAACCCACCCTTCTTCCAAAAAACCACTTAGACAAATTTTGGAGAATGTCCCTCTAGGCTTTTTTATGCATGTGTAAGTGTTTAAATATACTTATACAAAAATAGGACCATCCTTGCCATGCTGTTTTTAACTTGCTTCTCTTCACTGAAAAATAAGAACACTTTTCGGTATAAATATATCCATATCATCATTTTTTAAAAAATATTTATGTATTTGACAGAGATCACAAAACTCGAACATAATGGTGAGTGAATATTCAAGACACAAGGAATATATTTTTTAAAAAGATTTTATTTCTTTATTTGAAAGAGATCGCAAGTAGGCAGAGAGGCAGGGAGAGAGGGAGGGAAGCGGACTCCCCAGTGAGCAGGGAGCTTGGTGCGGGGCTCGATCCCGGGACCCTGAGATCATGATCTGAACTGAAGGCAGAGGCTTAATCCACAGAGCCACCCAGATACCCTGAAAGACTACATTTTTAAACACATAGAGAAAAAAGTGGGGCACCTGGGTGGCTCAGTTGCTTAAGCATCTGACTTTGACTCAGGTCACCATCCTGGGGTCCTGGGATTAAGCCCTGTGTCTGGCTCTCTGCTCAATGGGAAGCCTGCTTCTCCCTCTCCCTTTGCCCCTCTCCCTGCTTAGAGACTCCTCTCTCTCTCACTCTCTCAAATAAATAAATAAAATCCTTTTTATAAGTGTTTGTCAGATTGTACACACGTGTTCTAAGAACCAAAACTGTACCTCGAAGCTTAACCTTAGAACATCAGGCTGGCATATACTAGTAATCTGCCTCAGAAGGTGTGCTCAGCCTATCAAGTATCATTCTTTATAATCTTTATATGACTGCAAAGTCTTTCATAATCTGGACATATCATGTGTTTTTTAACCACTTCCTTGATGATGGGCTTCCTGAGAATATTACTTGGTCTTCCCCAAGTGGGTTGAAAATTCTGTGAGGTGAGATACCATCATTGTCTTTTTCAAAAACAGTGCCTGCTATTCAATAGCTATTTAATTGAATTGATCTTCCAATTAACATTCCTACATGAAAAAAAAAAAAAAACCTGGCCAGTTTTATAGTATAGCACAAGTTGATTCTTTGTAAATCTTGTTTACAGGGAATTAACCATAGAGAATCCAGTTTACTCTGGGTGTAATGACATAATAAATCTTCCGGAAAATGAGACTATGGGTTTTAGAGCTGAGTGATCCTCTAAGATCATTTAATTTCCCTAAGTGACATCTCATCTCTGTTTCAATTTTATAGCAACTAAGAAATGTGTCAATCTTTGGAGTTAGAAACCATGTATAATCACAGTTCCTGAGAGTATCTGTACTTACGATAGCCTAGCTTTCCTAAATGTACTTGCCTCAGTATTCTAATTTGTGGTTGGGAACATAGGACAGCAGACCTGGACCTCTAGAGAGTGAAAGGTTCCAGAGAAGATGCTTATAGGACAAGATAAGCCCTTTGGAGGGGCTGCTCCTTTGAAATCTTCCCTCCATACTCTCTATGCCAACTTGGCCAACCCAATCCTAGTAGAATGCTAAAGGAGGTCTTCCCTGAGCATTGGCTGCCAAGGCAGAGCCCATGGGCAGCTGCAGGAAGGGGCCTCTGATGGACACATCTCAGAGAAGAGACCCAAGCAGCTCGCACATTGGCTGGGCCCTGTCAGGTTGACCTTGCAATGACCATTGTGCTGTCATATGGAGTCACAGCCTTGAGGGGTAATATTGTTTGCTGAGAGAGGCAGGGGGTTGAGAAATGGCACCGATTTGGCGGCTGGCCATACCTCCTCCGTCATGTGTCAGCCTTCTACTACTACTTGGTTTATTCCTTTGGAGGCTTTGGCTGCTCTTCTCTGGAAGACAGAACAGGGAACAGGTGGCAGCCAAGAGAGCCTCAGAGGTATGTGATGCAACCTTCCCTGGAAATCCACTGCTCCCCGTCCCTGCCTCTGAAGCATTGGAAACGCCTACCTCTTGGGCCAGGGGAGGAACTGGGTGGGGGAAGAGGGGAGTTGAGACAGTGCCTATGGATGTCTTCCTAGAAGTGTCAATCATGCTCAGTCGTGTTCCTTTCAGTTTATTTCAGCAAACCTTGAGCTCCTATTATGTATGGTGGCGCACTAGACATTGAGGAAAAATAAAACCCCAACCGCACCCTCTAGGAGCTCTAGGCGAACCTGGGGGGGAGAGATGGATATATACATAATGAAAGAGAAAATGATAAGAGTTAGTAGAAGTATAAATAGTGCTGAAGGGGTTGGAGGCAGTCTTTTGAAGCAGGGGGATCTAGAAAATGCCTCTGGGGGAGCTCAGGATTGAATTGTGCTTCAGAAGAAGGGAAGGGCTTTGGACATGGATAGGGTGGATGGAAGACAGTAGGGACGACTTTCCAGTTGGAAGGAATGGATTGGGGAAAAGCGGGGGAAACTGAAGAGTGTCGGATATGTTTGAAGAGAGGACACCTATGTGGTTGGAAGGTAGAAGTATAGGGAGGTCAGTGACAGAAAAATCTGGAAAATTGACAGAGGTGACATTGTAGAGGGCTTTCAATGCCAGGCTGAAGAGTTCATACATACATAAATATATGTATGTATATGTACATATATATATATCCATTCTATATGCAATGGGAAGATGTCAGGGGGCACCTGGGTGGCTCAGTTGGTCTGTGACTCTTGATTTAGGCTCAGGTCATAATCTCAGGATTATGAGATCAAGCCTGGTGACCTGCCTTCTGCTCAGCAGGGAGTCTGGCTCTGTCCCTTCCTCCTTTCTCCTTCCTGTCCCCCTGCTCCACGCTCTCTCTCTCTCAAATATAAATAAATCTTAAAAAAAAAAATTATGTCCAAGGGTTTTTTTATTTTAAGATTTTATTTATTTACTTATTTTTTAAGATTTTATTTATTTATTTGGCAGACAGAGATCACAAGCAGGCAGAGAGGCAGGCAGAGAGAGGAGAGGAAGCAGGCTCCCTGCTGAGCAGAGAGCCCGATGCTGGGCTGGATCTCAGAACCCTAAGATCATGACCTGAGCCAAAGGCAGAGGCTTTAACCCACTGAGCCACCCAGGTGCCTTGTCACATTATTTTTTTAAAGAAAGGAAATTTGTATATTATTTTATAATTTTATAATTTTAATTGCCGTATAGTTAACATACAGTGTTATATTAGTTGCAGGTGTACAATATAGTAAATCAACAATTCTATACATCACTCAGTGCTTATCCAGATAAGTGTACTCTTAATCCCGTGCACCCATCCCCCACCCCCCACCTCTGGGAACCATGTTTGTTCTCTGTACTTGAGTCTCTCTTTTGATTTCTCTCTTTGTTTTTCCTTTGTTCATTTGTTTTGTTTCTTAAATTCCACATGTGAGTGAAATCACAAGGAATTTGTCTTCCTCTGACCAGCTTATTTCACCTCGCGTTATATTCTCTAGATCCATGCACGTTGTTGCAATTGACAAGGTTTCGTTCATTTTTTTCAAGATTTCATTCATTTTTATGACTGAACAATATTCCATTGTGTGTTTGTGTGTGTGTGTGTATCACATATTCTTTATTTATTCATCTGTCAGTGGACACTTGGAGTCCTTCCATCATTTGGCTTTTGTAAATAATGCTACTCTGGGGACACCTGGGTGGCTTAGTTGGTTAAGTGTCTGCCTTCGGCTCAGATTATGAATCTGGGGTCCTGGATCAAGCCCCGTGTCAGGCTCCTTGCTCAGGGGGAGCCTGCTTCTCTCTTTCCCTCTGTCCCTCCGCCTCACTCATCCATTCTGTCTCTGTCAATTGAATAAATAAAATCTTTTAAAAAAATAATGCTGCTATATACATAGTGGTACTATATCCTTTTGAATTAGTGTTTTCAAAGTTTCTGGGTAAATATCCAATAATGCAATTACTGGATAATATAATTCTATTTTAAATTTTTAAAACTATTTTACTTATTTATTTTAGAGAGAGAGAGAGAACACGAGTGTGGGGGATGGCAGAAGGCGAGCGAGAGAATCTCAAGGAGACTCAGCCCTGAGTGTGGAGCCCAACGTGGGGTTTGATCTCATGATTCTGAGATCACGACCTGAGCTGAGACAGAGAGTCGGACACTTCGCTGACTGAGCCACCCAGGCACCTCTCTTCGGCCCATTTCTAATTGGATTACTTGGTTTTTGGGGTGTTGAATTGTGTAATTTCTCTCTCTCTATTGGATACTAACCCTTTATCGGATATGTCATTAGCAAATATCTTCTCCCACTCAGTAAGTTGTTGTTTGGTTTTGTTGGTTGCTTCCTGTGCTGTGCAGAAGCTTTTAGTTTTGGTGTAGTCCTAACAGTTTATTTCTGCTTTGCTTTCCCTTGCCTCAGGAGACATATCTAGAAATATGTTGCTGTGGCCAATGTCAGAGAACTTACTCCCTGTGCTCTCTTCCAGGATTTTTATGGTTTCAGGTCACACATAGAGGTCCTTTACCTGTTTTGAGTTTATTTTTGTGTATGTTGTAAGAAAATGGTCCAATCTCATCCTTTTGCATTTAGCAAGTCAGTGTTCTCAACACCATTTGTTGAAGAGACTTTTTCCCATCACATATTTCCTCCTTTGTCAAAGATTAATTGACCATATCATCATGAGTTTATTTCTGACTTTCTATTCTGTTCCATTGATCTGTGTGCCTGTTTTTGTGCCAGTACCATACTATTTTGATTCTTAAAGCTTTGAAGTAGTATACCTTGGAATCTGGGATTGTGACCCCTCCAGATGTGTTTTTTTCCTCCCCTAAGATTGTTTTGGCAGTTTGGGATCTTTTGTAGTTCTGTACAAATTTTATGATTGTTCTAGTTGCGTGAAAAATGTTCCCTGACATTTAGTAAGTGCTCCCTGGGTGTCTGTGAAATGAATACATGACTTTTCAATTTTAACCCTGGGTGACGGACAAGATGATGGCATTTTGAACAACAAAGGAAACATTAGGCAGAAGTTGTGTGGTAGGAGGCTGAAAATGAACTCTACCATTTGAAGTGCTTGTAAAATCTATGCAGAGATGTTCACCTTGCCGCTCAGATTAATTGTCTAGACCTGTGCTACCCAGTCCGGTATCCACTGGCCACGTGGCGCCATTCAAATTAAATTAACCAAAATTACATACAATTTAAAATTCAGTTCCTTACTCGCACTGTGGACGTTTCAAGTATCACATGTGGCTAGAGGCTATCACATTGGACAGAGCAGATCTTGGATATTTCATCATCATAGAAAATTCTATTGGACAGCATTAGCCTATACTCTAGATCTTGGAGGTAGATGTAGTTATCAACATATTTGGCCACAAAGTTCCTTTCAGTGTTTTTTCTTCTCATAAACATCTCTCAAACACAGCAATCCCACTTGAGTATTACTGTCCTCACTAGGACTTCATCTATTTATGGTATGCTGGCTGGTCTCCTACCAACTTTTTCCAGCCTAGAGCATAGAACATAGCCCTGGCTTTATGGAAGAGAAACCACACGCACAGAGCTTCCCACGGCTGACTGTGTCACTCGCCAAAACTGACTGAACCAACAAACAAAATCTCTCAGCACCCCACCACCTGCAGCAGCTTTTCCCAGCCTGTTTGGACCCTGAAAACTTTCATTGTCAAAATTTGTCGACCCCTTGGGAATTTATACATCGCTTTATCTCTTTTTCATAATACATGATAAGTGACATTAGGTATATAATATTTTCATTTTAAAGCAGCATGTTTTTTAAAGTTGGAAAGTTCATTTTAACATCTTTAAGAGGAGAAGACGAATGCCCACTTTCCCCCATGTAACAGGTGAGGCATGAAAGTTCATTGACTTTAACAGGTGTGCATTGTTCCAGAACACTTAGATATAAGAAAGGGCATATATAGTTCCTTGTCTACATTGAGTATAATCTGCTTTAAGCCTCCTATGACCTAGGTTGGCTAAGAAGCCCAGGGTCCGTTTTTCCTCCCCCAACCTTTGTACTGTATGGGAGTTCTGGAGCTTTTGCAGTTTATCCCAAATGGTGGAAGGTCATGTCCTTTTTTAAAAAACAAAGATTTTATTTTTATTTATTTAGAGAGAGCGTGTGCGCAAGCAGTGAGGAGGGGCAGTGAGGGGGAGAGAGAGAGAGAGAAACCTCAAGTCGGTTTCCCACTGAGCATGGAGACCAATGTGGGGCTTGATCCCATGACTCTCAGATCAGGACACGAGCCCAAATCAAGAGACACTCAACCAACTGACCCACCCAAGTGCCCAGATGGTTAGGTTCTTAAACCATGGGGAGTAACTGTTGCTTTTCATCTTGGGCATCTGAAGGCAAAAACGGTGGCTCAAGGGCACCTGGGTAGCTCAGTGGGTTAAAGCCTCTGCCTTTGGCTCAGGTCATCATCTCAGGGTCCTGGGATCGAACCTTGCATCGGGCTGTCTGCTCAGCAGTGAGCCTGCTCCCCACACCCCTGACCCCCGCGTGCCTCACTGCCTACTTGTGATCTCTGTCTGTCAAATAAATAAAAAAATAAATCTTTTAAAAAAGTGCAAAATGAATCTTCGTGATTCCATAACCCACATTGTTTTGACAAGGCAAATGTCGGGTAACATAATTTCATTCCTAATTAAATAGGTGTTTCCAAAAGGTAAAGACTCTTTTAAGAGAAAATACTTAATCACAGTATCATTATATGCCTAAAAATTTAACAATCATCTTTGAGTACCATCAAATATCCATCAGTATTCAAATACCAAATGTATCATAAATGATAAAAATCATTTTTGACAGTCTGTTTGACTCAAGATGTAAATAAGGTTCCAATATTGAGATTGGTTGGTGTGTTTAATTTCCTTACAATTTGTAGATTCCCTACCTCCATATCTTTCTTTTATTCTTTCCATTTATATGTTAAAGAAATGGATCATTTGTCCTCTAGAGTTTTGCAGGCCTGATTTTACTGATTAAATACCCATGTTGTTATTTAATATGTTCCATTTTTCTTCTCTATTTCTTTAAATGGGTAAGTTGGATCTAAGTCTTATCAGAATTACTTTGGAGGGATGGGAGACAATTTCAGAGGTCATGATGATTATTAGGAGGGACACAATTCTGGTATTTTATTTTATTATTATTATTACTTTTTAAAAGATTTTATTTATTTATTTGGCAGACAGAGATCACAAGTAGGCAGAGAGGCAGACAGAGAGAGAGGGGGAAGCAGGGTCCCCGCTGAGCAGAGAGCCCAATGCGGGGCTTGATCCCAGGACCCTGGGATCATGACCTGAGCCGAAGGCAGAGGCTTTAACACACTGAGCCACCCAGGTGCAGAGGCTTTAACACACTGAGCCACCCAGGTCTGGTCTTTTAAATGCCATTTTCTAGGGGCACCTGCCTGGCTCAGTCAGTAGAGCATGTGACTCTTGATCTTGGGATAGTAAGTTTGAGCCCCACACTGGATGTAGAGATTATTTCAAAAAAAAATCTTAAAAAAAAAAAGTCATTTTCTAAATTATGTCAACACTTCAAAATAGAGTGCCTGGGTGGCTCAGTTGGTTAAGCAACTGCGTTTGGCTCAGGTCAGGATCCTGGAGTTCCGGAATTGAGTCCCGCATCAGGCTACCAGCTCCATGGGGAGTCTGCTTCTCCCTCTGATCTTCTCTCCTCTCATGTTCTCTCTCACTGTCTCTATCTCAAATAAATAAAATCTTTAAGGATTTCTTTTTATTCAATTATTTGACAGACAGAGATCACAAGTAGGCAGAGAGGCAGGCAGAGGGGAGAGAAAGAGGAGAAGCAGGATCCCTGCCGAGCAGAGAGCCTGATGTGGGCCACCATCCCAGGATCCTGAGATCATGACCTGAGCTGAAGGCAGAGGCTTAACCCACTGAGCCACCCAGGCACCCATAAATAAAATCTTTAAAAAATAATAATAAATACCTCAAAATAAAATGGACTTTTCAAAAACAAAAGGGGGGGTTCCTATATTGACCTTTTATCTAAAAATCTTGCTTAATTTGCTTATCAATCCTGAAAATGGATCGGTAGATGCTTTTCCAAAGGCATTTTGTGATTCCCTACACAGTCCCATTGTCTGCATATGATAACTTTATTTCTTCTTTTCTAATCCTATGACTTCTATTTCTTTCCTTGCTTTGTTGCATGGAGTAAGATTCCCAGTACTGTGTTCAGTAGATAGTGGGGATTTTTATCTTCTTTCTTTATGTAGAGGAAGGTTTTTCTTTAACTCACCATTTATGCATAATGTTTGCTGTGTGGCTTTTGTAAATATTGTTTAGCAGATGAAGAAAGCTCCCTTTTACTTCTGGTTGCTAAGAATTTTTAGCGTGAATGGGTGTTGAATTTTATCAAGCACTTTTTCTGCCTCTATTGAGATGCTCATATGATTTTTCTTGTTTTATTCTATTAAAGTGCTGAAATACAATGAATTTTTAAAGTATTAAACCAACTGTGAATTCCTGAAACAGATATAACATGTTTGTGACACTGTTCATGATCCTTTTTATATATTGTTGGATCACGTTTGCCGATATTAAGTTTAGGAATTTTGCGTCTGTTTCCTTGAAAGAGACTGACCTGTGAGTTTTCCTTTCTAATAATGTCTTGATCAGATTCTAGAATCAAGGTTAATTCAGCCTCCCAAAGTAAAGGGAGAAGTAACTTTTCTTTTCTACCTCATTAGCATAACCAAGGCATTCCTATCACTCAGGAAATTCCCAGTGTTTTTTTTTTTTTTTAAACAAAGCACCAGACAAGTGTCTCACCAAAACGCTTTTTTTTTTTTTTAATAGATTTTATTTATTTACTTGACAGAGACAGACAGATCACAAGCAGGCAGAGAGGCAGGCAGAGAGAGAGGAGGAACCTGCTGAGCAGAGAGCCCGATACGGGGCTCGATCCCAGGACCCCTGAGATATTGACCTGAGCCGAAGGCAGAGGCTTTAACCCACTGAGCCACCCAGGTGCCCCCCCAGTGTTTTTGAAGCTCTGTGTCAGGAGTCTGGGACAAACACCAGATGTGTTATTATAACACCACATAGACACACACACACACACACACAGCTGATATTAATATACAGGCTGATAAATCCCAACTTCACAGAGTTGGGGGGGGAGATTGAAAAATTAGCTGATATTAATAATATTTTTTAAACTTATATTTTATCCCCAGGGGAGGCTGATAAATACACACTTCCCAACAAATTCTTGAGGCAGGCTGGATTAAACACTTAGGCAGGGTTTCTATTTTCAATCTTTTTTATCACCAAAAAAATTAAATTCAATTTCGCTAAGCATGATATCTAGTTATTTTTTGCAAAAAAATATTTTATTTATTTGACATTTGAGAGAGAGAGAGACAGTGTGAGAGAGGGAACACAAGCAGGGGGAGTGGGAGAGGGAGAAGCAGGCTTCCAGCTGAGCAGGGAGCCAGATGTGGGGCTTGATCCCAGGACCCTGGGATCATGACCTGAGTAGAAGGCAGATGCTTGATGACTGAACCACCTAGGTACCCCTAAGCATCCAACTCTTGATCTCAGCTTAGGTCTTGATATTGATCTTTATCTTGATCTTAGGTCATGAGGTCAAGCTCTCCATTGGGCCCAGTATGCAGCCAACTTAAAACAACAACAACAACAACAACTGATTTTTTTGTGTGTTGATACTGCATTCTGTAACTTTGCTAAATTCATTTATTAGTTCTAATTGGTTTTTGTGTGTGTGTGTGTTGTGTGTGTGTGCGTGTGTGTATTCTTTATGATATCCTGTAAATAAGATTATGTCGTCTGTGAATAGAGATAGAGATTGTTTTAACTTTTCCTCTTCAAAGGAAAGGATGGTTTTACTTTTCTTACCTAATTGCTCTGGTTGGAGTTTCTAGCACAATGTTAAAGAAAAGTAGTGAAGAGGTGCCTGGGTGGCTCAGTGGGTTAAAGCCTCTGCCTTTGGCTCAGGTCATGATCCCAGGGTCCTGGGATCGAGCCCTGCATCGGGCTCTTTGCTCAGTGGGGAGCCGGCTTCCTCCCCCCTCTCTCTGCCTGCCTCTCTGCCTACTTGTGGTCTCTGTCAAATAAAATAAATAAAATATGTAAAAAAAAAAAAAAAAAAGAAAAGAAAAGTAGTGAAATTGAGCATCCTTGTCTGTTCACTACCTTAAAAGAAAAGCTGTCAGGCTTTCACTATTGAGAATGATATTAGCTATGGGTTTTTCATTAATACCCCTTACTATATTGAGGAAATTCCCTTCTATCCCTAGTTTGTTAAGTGTTTTAAATTTTTAATTAAATCATGAATAGGTGTTGGATTTTGGCAATCCTTTTTCTCCACCAGTTGAGATAATTGTCCAGTTTTTTTCCCCTTTGTGTTATTAATGTGGTGTATCACATTGATTTACTTTCTTATGTTGAACCAGGATTCTTGGGAGAATTTTTGCTTTTAACACTTTTATTCAACATTGTTTAGCTAAAACATTTTGGCAATACTATGAATATTATGTAGGCTCTTGTAATACACTCTCCGAGACTGATGTCATGATTCAAAAGGGAGAAATAAAAATTGTTTTATTTGAAATGGTAACAAATGTAATTCTGCCTTTAAAGTGACTTGGAACGTGCTTGCAAAAAACTCAGGAATTTATGTTACTGATCGGGAAATTCTGCCCTAAAGGATAAAATAAAAATTCCATCATTTGGCAAAATCTGGCTTCCACTTCTATTTTCAGCTTTTGTCTTAGCAAATGTGCACCTGACACTCATGACTTTATAATCTTCTTGGGGATGTTGCTTTGGACTTGCCTGGAATGCTCTTTTTTCACCTAAAAACTTTCTGCTGATTTTTCAGACTCCAGTACAATTGGCCACTTCTGGAGTAACTTTTCCCATCTCTCCCAGGCAGTGAATCCCTGTCCTTTTATTCTCTGACGCTTATATTTCTGTTATATATTTATTTATTAATATACCTATAAATTTAAATTTATTTATTAATATATTTAGATGTTTCTGTTCTATATTTATTTACATGTGGTTTATGTGCTCTATATTTACCACACTGTATTATAACTTAGGTGTTTAGACATCTGTTTTCCCTATTAATGTGAATTCCCAGAATACAGGGGTCATATTTACCTTTGTAGTCCTAGCACCCAAGCTACTGCCTAGAACTTAGTAAGCACTCATTAAATGATCTATGAATACATGAAGGGGTGCCAGTTGTGCTGTGGTTATGGACACCGAATGGATCAATATTTGTGTCTGTAAGAGAAAATGTGCTCTTGATTCTCTAACCTAGAACATTTTCTGATTTTATTCTTTTCTCTTTGTGCCTCTCTAGACTTCAAAGAAGCATAAATTCAAAAAGATCCAGAAACTCACAGGTCAGAAAGATCCTATCCTTGATTCTTCAGCTCAAGGCTACTGACAAATCAACTGTGGGTCTGCTTTAAGACTCCAGACTTTAATAACAGGTTGAGGGAGGGAACTGGAAAAAGATTATGTAAATGAAAGAAATGTGATTATTCTTTCTAGCATCTCCAAAGATGCCAGATTCTTTTGAGCAACTTCCAAAGAGATGTAAACAGATTGATAATTCTTCCTATGCTTCCTTTCCCCATGCTTTCTTGCCTAATTTTCCTTTTGTGTAGAACTCAAAGTATCAGGAAAGAAATTGGGTGAGATTAATGTTTTGGTGCAGGAAGTTCCAATAACTTTTTCCCCTGTCATAGGCACTGGATAGAATCCTTTGGGGGAAAAAAATATGTGTTATGAACTTTGGTTCCCCTACTCCAACTCCCTACTCGCATGATTGTTCCTGCTCTTTCCAACAGCTTCATCTACTCCTAGGTTAAGTCTGAGCTCTCTACCACTAATTAACTTAATGACCCTAGGCATGGTTTCACCTTTTGTTTTCTTATGTGTACAACAAGGGGGTGGAACAAGGTAGAGGTGGTATCAACAATTAGGGTGCTAAAAGCTTCTTTAACTCTGCTCCCAGCTTCCCAGTGGGAAGAAAATCTTAGGATGAGCTGCTCCGAAGCTAATGGGACACAGTGAGTAGAGTTGACCTTCACTATCTATTCCTCCTCTCTTCAGCTTACTCTACTGATAAGCTCTATAGGAGTGAAGAGAAAGGTACCTAGTACTGTTTTACTTCCTTCAGAATGATAGCTGTTCCTTTTCTAAGTCAAGTCACTATTCTTACTGGTTTCCTTATTAGTACTTTAATATCACTTCAGTGACATTGACCTACTCTTGTATCCAGATTTTCAGGTCTCCCTATGGGATGGGCCCAGGAGTACGCATTCTGGTCAATGGAGAGAAGTCTTCAACAGATCTTCCAACATCTGGAATGTGCAAGGTCAGGGAAGGTCGTTTCTGGGAGGAGGTTGGGTGGTGGAAGTTTTTGTTTTTGTCTTAAGTAAACTCTACTTGAATTGAATTGAATTCTAGAGATCAAGAATTGCATGCTCTACCAACCAAGCTAGCCAGATGCCCCAAAGGTGATAGAACTTGTAAGAGGGAGGGTGGAAGAGACCGAAGAAGAGAGGTTGGAAAGAGGGAAAGAGGGAGGGAAAAAGAGAGGGAAAAGAGAGATTGCTAGTTGGTTGCTTATTTACTTAGTTTGGGCGGTAAACTATGGCTCCGGATTTGCCGGGTTGTTCCTTTAGAAAAGGCTGGATTTGCTGCATAATGATCTGGAGGAGCTGCTGTCCTTAGGAGAATGATTTCCCTGCTTACAGCCACAACAGGGTAGAACAGGCTCCTGAGGCGCAAGCACAGAAGAGGTTGAGGAAGAAATGTGGGAAAACCTATCTCCCTGTCTTGGAGGTGAGAGGACACACCCCTACTGAGGTAAGACAGCACATGTCCTCTGAGAGGAGTGGTCACAGTTCCTCAGATAGAACTCACTGTAGTCCCCCTGAAAGAAATGGACGCAGTGCCTCTGAGAGGAATAGACACAGTCATTCTGAGCAGAGCCAAAAGAACCAATTTGAAAGGGGCCAGTACAGTCCATGTGGGAAAACTTATCTCCATGTCTTTGAGGTGAGAGGACACAGCCCTACTGAGGGAAGACAGCGCAGGCGCTCTGAGAGGAGTGGTCGACATTCCTCAGAGAGAAATCACTGTAGTACCTCTAAAAGAAATGGATACGGTCCGTCTGAGAGCAAAAGACACAGTCATTCTTAGCAGAGCCAACAGAACCAATTTGAAAGGGGCCAGTACAGTTCATGTGGGAAAACCTATCTCCGTTTCTAGGAGGTGAGAGGACACAGCCCTACCGAGTGAAGACAGCACAGGTCCTCTGAGAGGAGTGGTCGCAGTTTCACAGATAGAACTCACTGTAGTCCTCTGAAAAAAATGGACGCAGTCCCACTGAGAGGAACAGAGATAGTTATTCTGAGCAGAACCAACAGAACCAGTCTGAAAGGGGCCAGTACAGTTGGTGTTGGAAACCCATCTCAATCGCTTGGAAGTGAGAGGACACAGCCCTATTGAGAGAGACAGCACAGGCCCTCTGAGAGGAGTGGTCGCAGTTCCTCAGATAGAAATCACTGTAGTCCCTCTGAAAGAAATGGTAGCAGTACCTTCGAGAGGAACAGACACAGTCATTCTGAGCAGAGCCAAAAGAACCAATTTGAAAGGGGCCAGTACAGTTCATGTGGGAAAACTTATCTCCGTGTTTTGGAGGTAAGAGGACACAGCCCTACTGAGGGAAGACAGCACAGGTCCTCAGAGAGGAGTGGTCGTAGTTCCTCAGATAAAACTCACTGTAGTCCTTCTGAAAGAAATGGACGGAGTCCCACTGAGAAAGCAGAGATAGTCATTCGGAGCCGAACCAGAGAACCAGTCTGAAAGGGGCCAGTACAGTTGGTGTGGGAAAACCCATCTCAGTCCCTTGGAATTGAGAGGACACAGCCCTATTAGGAGATACAGCACAAGCCCTCTGAGAGGAGTGGTCCCAGTTCCTCAGAGAGAACCCACTGTAGTATCTCTGAAAGAATGGACGCAATCCCTCTGAGAAAAGAGACACAGATATTCTGATTAGAGCCAAAATAACCAATTTGAAAGGGGACAGTACAGTTCGTGTGGGAAAAACTATCTCTGTGTCTTGGATGTGAGAGGACAAATCCCTACTGAGGGAGGACAGCACAGGTCCTCAGAGAGCAGTGTTCTCAGATCCTCAGATAGAACTCACTGTAGTCCCTCTGAAAGAAATGGATGAGGTCTGTATGAGAGGAACAGACACTGAGCAGAGCCAATAGAAGCAATTTGAAAGGGGCCAGTACAGTTCATGTGGGAAAACTTATCTCCGTGATTGGAGGTGTGAGAACAAGCCCTACTTAGAAAAGACAGCACAGGTCCTCAGAGAGGAGTGGTCGCAGTTCCTCAGAGAGAACTCACTGTAGTCCCTATGAAAAAATTGGACGCAGTCCCGCTGAGAGAAAATGATACAGTCATTCTGAGCAGAACCAAGAACCAGTCTGAAAGAGGCCAGTACAGTTTGTGTGAGAGGACACAGCCCTAGTGAGAGAAGACAGCAGAGGCCCTCTGAGAGTAGTGGTCGCAGTTCCTCAGAGAGAACTCACTGTAGACCCTCTGAAAGAAATGGACGCAGTCCCTCTGAGAGGAACAGACACAGTCATTCTGAGCAGAGCCAACAGAACCAATTTGTAAGGGGCCAGTATAGTTCATGTGGGAAAACTTATCTCCGTGTCTTGGAGGTGGAGAACAGCCCTACTGAGGGAAGATAGCACAGGTTCTCTGAGAGGAGTGGTCGCAGTTCCTCAGATAGAACTCACTGTTGTCCGCCTGAAAGAAATGGACGCAGCCCTCTGAGAGGACAGGCACAGTTATTCTGAGCAGAGCCAAAGAACCAATTTGAAAGGGGCCAGTACAGTTGATGTGGGAAAAGTTATCTCCGTGTCTTGGAGGTAGGACACAGCCCTACTGAGGAAGACAGCACAGGTCCTCTGAGAGGATTGGTCGCAGTACCTCAGATAGAAATCACTGGAGTCCGCCTGAAAGAAATGGACACAGTCCCTCTGAGAGGAACAGACACAGTCATTCAGAGCAGAGCCAACAAAACAAATTTGAAAGTGGCCAGTACAGTTCATGTGGGAAAAATTATCTCCGTGTCTTGGAGGTGAGAGGACACAGCCCTACTAGGGAAGAGAGCACAGGTCTTCTGAGAGGAGTGCTCGCATTTCCTCAGATAGAACTCACTGTAGTCCGTCTGAAAGAAATGGACGCAGTCCCTCTGAGAGGAACAGAGACAGAAATTCTGTCAGAACCAACAGAAACAATGTGAAAGGGGCCAGTACTGTTGGTGTGGGAAAACCCATCTCAGTCCCTTTCAAGTGAGAGGACACAGTCCTATTGAGAGAAGACAGCACAGGTCCTCCAAGAGGAGTGGTCTCAGTTCCTCAGAGAGAACTCACTGTAGTCCGCCTGAAAGAAATGGACGCAGTCACTCTGAGAGGAACAGAGACAGTCATTCTGAGCAGAGCCAACAGAACCAATTTGAAAGGGGCCAGTAAGGTTCATTTGGTAAAACCTATCTCCGTGTCTTGAGGTGAGAGGAGAAAGCCCTACTGAGGGAAGACAGCACAGGTCCTCAGAGAGGAGTGGTCGCAATTCCTCAGATAGAACTCACTGTAGTCCGTCTGAAAGAAATGGACGCAGTCCCTCTGAGAAAAACAGAGACAGTCGTTCTGAGCAGAGCCAACAGACCAATTTGAAAGGGGCCAGTACAGTTCATGTGGGAAAACTTATCGCCATGTCTTTGAGGTGAGCGGACACAGCCCTACTGAGGGAGAAAGCACAGGTTCTCTGAGAGGAGTGGTCGCAGTTCCTCAGATAGAACTCACTGTAGTCCCTCTGAAAAAAATGGACGCCGTCCCATTGAGAGGAACAGAGATATTCATTCTGAGCAGAACCAGCAGAACCACTCGGAAAGGGATCAGTACAGTTGGTGTGGGTAAACCCATCTCAGTCCCTTGGAAGTAAGAGGTCACCGCCCTATTGAGAGAAGACAGCACAGGCCCTCTGTGAGGAGTGGTCGCAGCTCCTCAGAGAGAAATCACTGTAGTCCCGCTGAAAGAAATGGATGCGGTCCGTCTGAGTGGAACAGACACAGTCATTCTGAGCAGAGCAACAGAACCAATTTGAAAGGGCCCAGTACAGTTCATGTAGGAAAACTTATCTCCGTTGTTTGGAACTGAGAGGACACACCCCTACTGAAGGAAGACAGCACAGGTCCTCTGAGAGGAGTGGTCACAGTTCCTCAGATAAAACTCACTGTAGTCCCCTGAAAGAAATGGATGCAGTCCCACTGAGAGGTACAAGACAGTCATTCTGAGCAGAGCCAACAGAACCAATTTGAAAGAGGCCAGAACAGTTCATGTGGGAAAACTTATCTCGGTGTCGTAGGTGAGAGAACACAGTCCTACTGAGGGAAGACTGCACAGGTCCTCAGAGAGGAGTGGTCGTAATTCCTCAGATAGAACTCACTGTAGTCCGCCTGAAAGAAATGGAAACAGTCCCTCTGAGAGGAACAGACACAGTCATTCTGAGTAGAGCCAACAGAAACAATTTGAAAGGGGCCATTACCGTTAATGTGGGAAAACGTATCTCCGTGTCTTGGAGGTGAGAGGACACAGCCCTACTGAGGGAAGACAGCACAGGTCCATTGAGAGGAGTGGTCACAGTTCCTCAGATAGAACTCACTATAGTCCCTCTGAAAGAAATGGAAGCAGTCCCTCTGAGAGAAACAGAGACAGTCATTCTGAGCAGAACCAACAGAATCAGTCTGAAAGGGCTAGTACAGTTGGTGTGGGAAAACCCATCTCAGTGCCTTGGAAGTGAGAGGACACAGCCCTATTGAGAGAAGACAGCACAGACCCTCTGAGAGGAGTGGTCGCAGTAACTCAGAGACAAGTCACTGTAGTCCCAAGAAAGAAATGGATGCGGTCCCTCTGAGAGGAACAGAGACAGTCATTCTGAGCAGAGCCAACAGAACCAATTTGAAAGGGGCCAGTACAGTTCATGTAGGAAAACCTATCTCACTGTCGTGGCGGTGAGAGGACACAGCCCTACTCAGGGAAGACAGCACAGTCCCTCTGAGAGGAGTAGTCGCAGTTCCTCAGAGAGAACTCACTGTAGTCCCTCTGAAAGAAATGGACGCAGATCCTCTGAAAGAAACAGAGACAGTCATTCTGAGCAGAACCAACAGAACCAGTCTGAAAGGGACCAGTACAGTTTGTGTGAGAGGACACAGCCCTATTGAGAGAAGATAGCAGAGGCCCTCTGTGAGGAGTGGTCGCAGTTCCGCAGAGAGTACTCACTGTACTCCCTCTGCAACATTGGACGCAGTCCCTCTGAGAGTAACAGAGACAGTCATTCTGAGCAGAGCCAGCAGAACCAATTTGAAAGGGGCCAGTACAGTTCATGTGCGAAAACCTATCTCCGTGTCTTGGAGGTGAGAGGTCACAGCCCTACTGAGGGAAGACAGCACAGGTCCTCAGAGAAGAGTGGTCGCAGTTCCTCGGATAGAACTCACTATAGTCCCTCTGAAAGAAATGGACGCAGTCCCACTGAGAGGAACGGAGATAGTCATTCTGAGCAAAAACAACAGAACATGTCTGTAAAGGGACAGAACAGTGGGTGTGGGTAAACCCATCTCAGTCCCTTGGAAGTGAGAGGACACAGCCCTATTGAGAGAAGACAGCACAGCCCCTCTGAGAGGAGTGGTCGCAGTTCCTCAGAGAGAAATCACTGTAGTACCTCTGAAAGAAATGGATGCGGTCCGTCTGATAGGAAAAGACACAGTCATTCTGAGCAGAGCCAAAAGAACCAATTTGAAAGGGGCCAGTACCGTTAATGTGGAAAAACTTATCTCCGTGTCTTGGAGGAAAAGACACAGCCCTACTGAGGGAAGAGAGCACAGGTCCTCTGAGAAGAGTGGTCGCAGTTCCTCAAATAGAACTCACTGTAGTCCGTCTGAAAGAAATGGACGCAGTCCCTCTGAGAGGAACAGAGACAGTCATTCTGAGCAGAACGAACAGAACCAGTCTGAAAGGGGCCAGTATCGTTGGTGTGGGTAAACCCATCTCAGTCCCTTGGAAGTGAGAGGACACAGCCCTATTGAGAGAAGACAGCACAGGCTCTCTGAGAAGAGTGGTCGCAGATCCTCAGAGAGAAATAACTGTAGTCCCTCTGAAAGAAATGGATGCGGTCCGTCTGAGAGGAACAGACACAGTCATTCTGAGAAGAGCCAACAGAACCAATTTGATGGGGCCAGTACACTTCATGTAGGAAAACTTATCTCCGTTGTTTGGAGTGTGAGGACAAGCCCTAATATGGGGAGGCAGCACAGTTCCTTTGAGAGGAGTGGTCGCAGTTCCTCAGAGAGAACTCACTGTACTCTCTCTGAAAGAAATGGACGCAGTACCTCTGAGAGAAACAGAGACAGTCATTCTGAGAAGAGCCAGCAGAACCAATTTGAAAAGGGCCAGTACAGTTCATGTGGGAAAACCTATCTCCATGTTTTGGCGGTGAGAAGACAGCCGTACTGAGGGAAGACAGCACCTGTCCTCAGAGACGAGTGATCGCAGTTCCTCAGATAGAACTCACTGTAGACTGTCTGAAAGAAATCAAAGCAGTCCCTTTGAGAGGAACAGACACAGTCATTCTGAGCAGAGCCAACAGAACCAATTTGAAAGGGGCCAGTACAGTTCATGTGGGAAAACCTATCTCCGTTCTTGGAGGTGAGAGGACACAGCCCTAATGAGGGAAGACAGCACAGTCCTTCTGAGAGGAGTGATCGCAGTTCCTCAGAGAGAACTCACTGTACTCCCTCTGAAAGAAATGGACGCAGTCCCTCTGAAAGAAACAGAGACAGTCATTCTGAGCAAAACCAACAGAAACAGTCGGAAAGGGGCCAGTACAGTTGGTGTGAGAGGACACAGCCCTATTGAGAGAAGACAGTACTGGCCCTTTGAGAGGAGTGGTCGCATTTCCTCAGAGAGAACTCACTGTAGTCTCTCTGAAACAAATTGACGCAGTCCCTCTGACTGGAACAGACACAGTCATTCTGAGCAGAAACAACAGAACCAATTTGAAAAGGGGCAGTATAGTTCATGTGGGAAAACTTATCTCCATGTCTTGGAGGTGAGAGGACACAGCCCTACTGAGGAAGGACAGCACAGGTACTCTGAGAGGAGTGGTCGCATTTCCTCAGATAGAACTCACTGTAGTCCGACTGAAAGAAATGGACGCAGTCCCTCTGAGAGGAACAGACACAGTCATTCTGAGCAGAGCCAACAGAACCAATTTGAAAGGGGCCAGTACAGTTTATGTGGGAAAACGTATCTCCGTGTCTTGGTTGTGAGAGGACACAGCCCTACTGAGGGAAGACAGCATAGGTCCTCTGAGAGGAGTGGTCGCAGTTCCTCAGAAAGAACTCACTGTAGTCCGTCTGAAAGAAATGGACGCAGTCCCTCTGAGAGGAACAGAGACAGTCATTCTGAGCAGAGCCAACAGAACCAATTTGAAAGGGGCCAGTACAGTTCATGTGGGAAAACCTATCTCTGTGTGTTGGAGGTGAGAGGACACAGACCTACTGAGGGAAGACAGCACAGTCCCTCTGAGAGGAGTGGTCGCAGTTCCTCAGAATGAACTCATGTATTCCCTCTGAAAGAAATGGGCACAGTCCCACTGAGAGGAAAGGATATAGTCATTCTGAGCAGAACCAACAGAACTAGTCTGAAAGGGGCATGTACAGTGGTGTGGGAAAAACCAGCTCAGTCCCTAGGAAGTGAGAAGATACCGCCATATTGAGAGAAGACAGCACAGTCCCTCTGAGAGGAGTGGTCGCAGTTCCTCAGATAGAACTCACTGTAGTCCCTCTGAAGGATATGGACGCCGTCCCACTGAGAGGAACAGAGATAGTCATTCTGAGCATAGACAATAGACCCAATATGAAAGGGGCCAGTACAGTTCATGTGGGAAATCTTATCTCCGGTGCTTGGAGGTGTGAGGACAAGCCGTACTTAGGGAAGACAGCACAGGTCCTCTGAGAGGAGTGGTCGCAGTTCCTCAGAGAGAACTCACTGTAGTCCCTCTGAAAGAAATGAACGCAGTCTCTCTGAAAGAAACAGAGACAGTCATTCTGAGCAGAAACAACAGAACCAGTCTGAAAGGGACCAGTACAGTTGGTGTGAGAGGACACAACCCTATAGAGAAGACAGCAGAGTCCCACTGAGAGGAGTGGTCGTAGTACCTCAGAGAGAACTCACTGTAGTCCCTCGGAAAGATAGGACGGAGTCCCTCTGAGAGGCACAGAGACAGTATTTCTGAGCAGAGCCAACAGAACCAATTTGAAACGGGCCAGTACAGTTCATGTGGGAAAGCCTATCTCCGTGTGTTGGAGGTGAAAGGACACAGCCCTACTGAGGGAAGACAGCACAGGTCCTCTGAGAGGAGTGGTCGCAGTTTCACAGATAAAACTCACTGTAGTCCCTCTGAAAAAAATGGACACAGTTCCACTGAGAGGAACAGAGATAGTTATTCTGAGCAGAACCAACAGAAACTGTCTGAAAGGGCCAGTACAGTTGGTGTTGGAAACCCATCTCAGTTGCTTGGAAGTGAGAGGACACAGCCCTATTGAGAGAAGACAGCACAGGCCCTCTGCGAGGAGTGGTCGCAGTTCCTCAGATAGAACTAACTGTAGTCCGTCTGAAAGAAATGGTAGCAGTACCTTTGAGAGGAACAGACACAGTCATTCTGAGCAGAGCCTACAGAACCAATTTGAAAGGGGCCAGTACAGTTCATGTGGGAAAACCTATCTCCGTTTCTTGGAGGTGTGAGGACACAGCCCTACTGAGGGGAGACAGCACTAGTCCACTGAGAGGAGTGGTCGCAGTTACTCAGATAGAACTCACTGTAGTCCCTCTGAAAGAAATGGACGCAGTCCCTCTGAGAGGAACAGAGACAGTCATTCTGAGCAAAACCAACAGAACCAGTCTGAAAGGGGCCAGTATAGCTAGTGTTGGTAAACCCATCTCAGTTGCTTGGAAGTGAGAGGACACAGCCCTATTGAGAGAACACAGCACAGGCTCTCTGAGAGGAGTGGTTGCAGTTCCTCAGAGAGAAATCACTGTAGTCCCTCTGAAAGAAATGGATGCCGTCCGACTGAGAGAAACAGACACAGTCATTCTGAGCAGAGCCAACAGAACCAATTTGATCGGGCCAGTACACTTCATGTAGGTAAACTTATCACCGTTGTTTGGAGGTGTGAGGTCAAGCCCTAATTTGGGGAGACAGCACAGGTCCTCTGAGTGGAGTGGTCGCAGTTCCTCAGAAAGAACTCACTGTACTCCCTCTGAAAGAAATGGACGCAGTACCTCTGAGAGAAACAGAGACAGTCATCTGAGCAGAACCAACAGAACCAGTCTGAAAGGGGCCAGTACAGTTGGTGTGAGAGGACACAGCCCTATTGAGAGGAGACAGTACAGGCCCTCTGAGAGGAGTGGTCACAGTTCCTCAGAGACAACTCACTGTAGTCCCTCTGAACGATTGGACGCAGTCCCTCTGAGAGGAACAGAGACAGTCATTCTGAGCAGAGCAAACAAAACCAATTTGAAAGGGGCCAGTACAGTTCATGTGGGAAAACCTATCTCTGTGTGTTGGAGGTGAGAGGACATAACCCTACTGAGGGAAGACAGCACAGTCCCTCTGCGAGGAGTGGTCGCAGTTCCTCAGATAGAACTCATGTAGTCCCTCTGAAACAAATGGACAAAGTCCCACTGAGAGGAACAGAGATAGTCATTCTGAGTAGAACCAACAGAACCAGTCTGAAAGGGGCATGTAGGGTGCTGTGAGAAAAACCATCTCAGTCACTAGGAAGTGAGAAGATACCGCCATATTGAGAGAAGACAGCACAGTCCCTCTGAGAGGAGTGGTCGCAGTTCCTCAGATAGATCTCCTTGTAGTACCTCTGAAGGAAATGGACGTCGTCCCACTGAGAGGAACAGAAATAGTCATTCTGAGCATAGACAATAGAACCAATATGAAAGGAGCCAGTACAGTTCATGTGGGAAATATTATTCCGGTGCTTGGAGGTGTGAGGACAAGCCGTAGTTAGGGAAGACAGCACAGGTCCTCTGAGAGGAGTGGTCGCAGTTCCTCAGAGAGAACTCACTGTAGTCCCTCTGAAAGAAATGGATGCAGTCTCTCTGAAAGAAACAGAGAAAGTCATTCTGAACAGAATCAGCAGAACCAGTCTGAAAGGGACCAGTACAGTTGGTGTGAGAGGACACAACCCTATTGAGAGAAGACAGCAGAGGCCCTCTGAGAGGAGTGGTCGTAGTTCCTCAGAGAGAACTCACTGTAGTCCCTCTGAAAGAATGGACGGAGTCCCTCTGAGAGGAACAGAGACGGGCATTCTGAGCAGAGCCAACAGAACCAAATTGAAAGGGTCCAGTACAGTTCATGTGGGAAAACCTATCTCCGTGTTTTGGCGGTGAGAAGACAGCCCTACTGAGGGAAGACAGCACCTGTCCTCAGAGACGAGTGGTCGCAGTTCCTCAGATAGAACTCACTGTAGTCTGTCTGAAAGAAATCAAAGCAGTCCCTTTGAGAAGAGCAGACACAGTCATTCTAGCAGAGGCAACAGAACCAATTTGAAAGGGGCCAGTACAGTTCATGTGGGAAAACCTATCTCCGTTTCTTGGAGGTGAGAGGACACAGCCCTACTGAGGGAAGACAGCACAGGTCCTCTGAGAGGAGTGGTCGCAGTTCCTCCGAGAGAACTCACTGTAGTCCCTCTGAAAGAAATGGACGCAGTCCCACTGAAAGAAACAGAGACAGTCATTCTGAGCAAAACCAACAGAAACAGTCGGAAAGGGGCTAGTACCCTTGGTGTGAGAGGACACAACCCTATTGAGAGAAGACAGTACTGGCCCTTTGAGAGGATTGGTCGCAGTTCCTCAGAGAGAACTCACTGTAGTCTCTCTGAAACAAATTGACGCAGTCCCTCTGACTGGAACAGACACAGCATTCTGAGCAGAAACAACAGAACCAATTTGAAAAGGGGCAGTATAGTTCATGTGGGAAAACGTATCTCCATGTCTTGGAGGTGAGAGGACACAGTCCTACTGAGGAAGGACAGCACAGGTACTCTGAGAGGAGTGGTCGCATTTCCTCAGATAGAACTCACTGTAGTCCGACTGAAAGAAATGGACGCAGTCCCTCAGAGAGGAACAGACACAGTCATTCTGAGCAGAGCCAACAGAACCAATTTGAAAGGGGCCAGTACAGTTTATGTGGGAAAACGTATCTCCCTGTCTTGGAGGTGAGAGGACACGGCCCTAATGAGGGAAGACAGCATAGGTCCTCTGAGAGGAGGAGTCGCAGTTCCTCAGAAAGAACTCACTGTAGTCAGTCTGAAAGAAATGGACGCAGTCCCTCTGAGAGGAACAGAGACAGTCATTCTGAGCAGAGCCAACAGAACCAATTTGAAAGTGGCCAGTACAGTTCATGTGGGAAAACCTATATCTGTGTGTTGGAGGTGAGAAGACACAGCCCTAATGAGGGAAGACAGCACAGTCCCTCTGTGAAGAGTGATCGCAGTTCCTCAGAGAGAACTCACTGTACTCCCTCTGAAAGAAATGGACGCAGTACCTCTGAGAGAAACAGAGACAGTCATTCTGAGCAGAACCAACAGAACCAGTCTGAAAGGAGCCAGTACAGTTGGTGTGAGAGGACACAGCCCTATTGAGAGAAGACAGTACAGGCCCTCTGAGAGGAGTGGTCGCAGTTCCTCAGAGAAAACTCATGCAGTCCCTCTGAACGATTGGACGCAGTCCCTCTGAGAGGAACAGAGACAGTCATTCTGAGCAGAGCCAACAGAAACAATTTGAAAGGGGCCAGTACAGTTTATGTGGGAAAACGTATCTCCGTGTCTTGGTTGTGAGAGGACACGGCCCTACTGAGGGAAGACAGCGCAGGTCCTCTGAGAGGAGTGGTCGCAGTTCCTCAGAAAGAACTCACTCTAGTCCGTCTGAAAGAAATGGACGCAGTCCCTCTGAGAGGAACAGAGACAGTCATTCTGAGCAGAGCCAACAGAACCAATTTGAAAGTGGCCAGTACAGTTCATGTGGGAAATCCTATCTCTGTGTGTTGGAGGTGAGAGGACACAGCCCTACTGAGGGAAGACAGCACAGTCCCTCTGAGAGGAGTGATCGCAGTTCCTCAGGTAGAACTCATGTAGTCCCTCTGAGAGAAATGGGCACAGTCCCACTGAGAGGAAAGGAGATAGTCATTCTGAGCAGAACCAACAGAACTAGTCTGAAAGGGGCATGTACAGTGGTGTGGGAAAAACCATCTCAGTCCCTAGGAAGTGAGAAGATACCGCCATATTGAGAGAAGACAGCACAGTCCCTCTGAGAGGAGTGGTCGCAGTTCCTCAGATAGAACTCACTGTATCCCTCTGAAGGATATGGACGCCGTCCCACTGAGAGGAACAGAGATAGTCATTCTGAGCATAGACAATATACCCAATGTGAAAGGGGCCAGTACAGTTCATGTGGGAAATCTTATCCCGGTGCTTGGAGGTGTGAGGACAAGCCGTACTTAGGGAAGACAGCACAGGTCCTCTGAGAGGAGTTGGCTCCATTCCTCAGATAGAACTCACTGTAGTCTATCTGAAAGAAATGGTGGCAGTCCCTTTGAGAGGAACAGACACAGTCATTCTGAGCAGAGCCTACAGAACCAATTTGAAAGGGGCCAGTACAGTTCATGTGGGAAAACCTATCTTCGTTTCTTGGAGGTGTGAGGACACAGCCCTACTGAGGGAAGACAGAACAGGTCCTCTGAGAGGAGTGGTCGCAGTTTCACAGATAAAACTCACTATAGTCCCTCTGAAAAAAATGGACACAGTTCCACTGAGAGGAACAGAGATAGTTATTCTGAGCAGAACCAACAGAAACAGTCTGAAAGGGGCCAGTACAGTGGGTGTTGGAAACCCATCTCAGTTGCTTGGAAGTGAGAGGACACAGCCCTATTGAGAGAAGACAGCACAGGCCCTAGGCGAGGAGTGGTCGCAGTTCCTCAGATAGAACTAACTGTAGTCCGTCTGAAAGAAATGGTAGCAGTCCCTTTGAGAGGAACAGACACAGTCATTCTGAGCAGAGCCTACAGAACCAATTTGAAAGGGGCCAGTACAGTTCATGTGGGAAAACCTATCTCCGTTTCTTGGAGGTGTGAGGACACAGCCCTACTGAGGGAAGACAGCACAGGTCCACTGAGAGGAGTGGTCGCATTCCTCAGATAGAACTCACTGTAGTCCCTCTGAAAGAAATGGACGCAGTCCCTCTGAGAGGAACAGAGACAGTCATTCTGAGCAAAACCAACAGAACCAGTCTGAAAGGGGCCAGTATAGTTGGTGTTGGTAAACCCATCTCAGTTGCTTGGAAGTGAGAGGACACAGCCCTATTGAGAGAACACAGCACAGGCTCTCTGAGAGGAGTGGTTGCAGTTCCTCAGAGAGAAATCACTGTAGTCCCTCTGAAAGAAATGGATGCGGTCCGACTGAGAGGAACAGACACAGTCATTCTGAGCAGAGCCAACAGAACCAATTTGATCGGGCCAGTACACTTCATGTAGGTAAACTTATCACCGTTGTTTGGAGGTGTGAGGTCAAGCCCTAATTTGGGGAGACAGCACAAGTCCTCTGAGTGGAGTGGTCGCAGTTCCTCAGAAAGAACTCACTGTACTCCCTCTGTAAGAAATGGACGCAGTACCTCTGAGAGAAACAGAGACAGTCATCTGAGCAGAACCAACAGAACCAGTCTGAAAGGGGCCAGTACAGTTGGTGTGAGAGGACACAGCCCTATTGAGAGGAGACAGTACAGGCACTCTGAGAGGAGTGGTCGCAGTTCCTCAGAGAGAACTCACTGTTGTCCCGCTGAACGATTGGACGCAGTCCCTCTGAGAGGAACAGAGACAGTCATTCTGAGCAGAGCAAACAAAACCTATTTGAAAGGGGCCAGTACAGTTTATGTGGGAAAACGTATCTCCGTGTCTTGGTTGTGAGAGGACACGGCCCTACTGAGGGAAGACAGCACAGGTCCTCTGAGAGGAGTGGTCGCAGTTCCTCAGAAAGAACTCACTCTAGTCCGTCTGAAAGAAATGGACGCAGTCCCTCTGAGAGGAACAGAGACAGTCATTCTGAGCAGAGCCAACAGAACCAATTTGAAAGGGGCCAGTACAGTTCATGTGGGAAAACCTATCTCTGTGTGTTGGAGGTGAGAGGACATAGCCCTACTGAGGGAAGACAGCACAGTCCCTCTGCGAGGAGTGGTCGCAGTTCCTCAGATAGAACTCATGTAGTCCCTCTGAAACAAATGGACAAAGTCCCACTGAGAGGAACAGAGATAGTCATTCTGAGTAGAACCAACAGAACCAGTCTGAAAGGGGCATGTACAGTGCTGTGAGAAAAACCATCTCAGTCCCTAGGAAGTGAGAAGATACCGCCATATTGAGAGAAGACAGCACAGTCCCGCTGAGAGGAGTGGTCGCAGTTCCTCAGATAGAATTCCCTGTAGTCCCTCTGAAGGAAATGGACGTCGTCCCACTAAGAAGAACAGAGAGTGTCATTCTGAGCATAGACAATAGAACCACTATGAAAGGAGCCAGTACAGTTCATGTGGGAAATCTTATCTCCGGTCCTTGGAGGTGTGAGGACAAGCCGTACTTAGGGAAGACAGCACAGGTCCTCTGAGAGGAGTTGGCTCCATTCCTCAGATAGAACTCACTGTAGTCTGTCTGAAAGAAATCAAGGCAGTCCCTTTGAGAGGAACAAACACAGTCATTCTGAGCAGAGCCAACAGAACCGATTTGAAAGGGGCCAGTACAGTTCATGTGGGAAAACCTATCTCCGTTTCTTGGAGGTGAGAGGACACAGCCCTAGTTAGGGAAGACAGCACAGGTCCTCTGAGAGGAGTGGTCGCAGTTCCTCAGAGAGAACTCACTGTACTCCCTCTGAAAGAAATGGACGCAGTCCCTCTGAAAGTAACAGAGACAGTCATTCTGAGCAAAACCAACAGACAGTCGGAAAGAGGCCAGTACAGTTGGTGTGAGAGGACACAGCCCTATTGAGGGAAGACAGCACAGGTCCACTGAGAGGAGTGGTCGCAGTTCCTCAGATAGAATCACTGTAGTCCCTCTGAAAGAAATGGACGCAGTCCCTCTGAAAGAAACAGAGACAGTCATTCTGAGCAAAACCAACAGAACCAGTCTGAAAGGGGCCAGTATAGTTGGTGTTGGTAAACCCATCTCAGTTGCTTGGAAGTGAGAGGACACAGCCCTATTGAGAGAACACAGCACAGGCTCTCTGAGAGGAGTGGTTGCAGTTCCTCAGAGAGAAATCACTGTAGTCCCTCTGAAAGAAATGGATGCGGTCCGACTGAGAGGAACAGACACAGTCATTCTGAGCAGAGCCAACAGAACCAATTTGATCGGGCCAGTACACTTCATGTAGGTAAACTTATCACCGTTGTTTGGAGGTGTGAGGTCAAGCCCTAATTTGGGGAGACAGCACAGGTCCTCTGAGAGGAGTGGTCGCAGTTCCTCAGAGAGAACTCACTGTACTCCCTCTGAAAGAAATGGACGCAGTCCCTCTGAAAGAAACAGAGACAGTCATTCTGAGCAAAACCAACAGACAGTCGGAAAGAGGCCAGTACAGTTGGTGTGAGAGGACACAGCCCTATTGAGAGAAGACAGTACTGGCCCTTTGTGAGGATTGGTCGCAGTTCCTCAGAGAGAACTCACTGTAGTCTCTCTGAAACAAATTGACGCAGTCCCTCTGACTGGAACAGACACAGTCATTCTGAGCAGAAACAACAGAACCAATTTGAAAACGGGCAGTATAGTTCATGTGGGAAAACGTATCTCCATGTCTTGGAGGTGAGAGGACACAGTCCTACTGAGGAAGGACAGCACAGGTACTCTGAGAGGAGTGGTCGCATTTCCTCAGATAGAACTCACTGTAGTCCGACTGAAAGAAATGGACGCAGTCCCTCTGAGAGGAACATACACAGTCATTCTGCGCAGAGCCAACAGAACCAATTTGAAAGGGGCCAGTACAGTTTATGTGGGAAAACGTATCTCCGTGTCTTGGTTGTGAGAGGACATGGCCCTACTGAGGGAAGACAGCGCAGGTCCTCTGAGAGGAGTGGTCGCAGTTCCTCAGAAAGAACTCACTCTAGTCCGTCTGAAAGAAATGGACGCAGTCCCTCTGAGAGGAACAGAGACAGTCATTCTGAGCAGAGCCAACAGAACCAATTTGAAAGTGGCCAGTACAGTTCATGTGGGAAAACCTATCTCTGTGTGTTGGAGGTGAGAGGACACAGCCCTACTGAGGGAAGACAGCACAGTCCCTCTGAGAGGAGTGATCGCAGTTCCTCTGGTAGAACTCATGTAGTCCCTCTGAGAGAAATGGGCACAGTCCCACTGAGAGGAAAGGAGATAGTCATTCTGAGCAGAACCAACAGAACTAGTCTGAAAGGGGCATGTACAGTGGTGTGGGAAAAACCATCTCAGTCCCTAGGAAGTGAGAAGATACCGCCATATTGAGAGAAGACAGCACAGTCCCTCTGAGAGGAGTGGTCGCAATTCCTCAGATAGAACTCACTGTATCCCTCTGAAGGATATGGACGCCGTCCCACTGAGAGGAACAGAGATAGTCATTCTGAGCATAGACAATATACCCAATGTGAAAGGGGCCAGTACAGTTCATGTGGGAAATCTTATCCCGGTGCTTGGAGGTGTGAGGACAAGCCCGTACTTAGGAAGACAGCACAGGTCCTCTGAGAGGAGTTGGCTCCATTCCTCAGATAGAACTCACTGTAGTCTATCTGAAAGAAATGGTGGCAGTCCCTTTGAGAGGAACAGACACAGTCATTCTGAGCAGAGCCTACAGAACCAATTTGAAAGGGACCAGTACAGTTCATGTGGGAAAACCTATCTTCGTTTCTTGGAGGTGTGAGGACACAGCCCTACTGAGGGAAGACAGAACAGGTCCTCTGAGAGGAGTGGTCGCAGTTTCACAGATAAAACTCACTATAGTCCCTCTGAAAAAATGGACACAGTTCCACTGAGAGGAACACAGATAGTTATTCTGAGCAGAACCAACAGAAACAGTCTGAAAGGGGCCAGTACAGTTGGTGTTGGAAACCCATCTCAGTTGCTTGGAAGTGAGAGGACACAGCCCTATTGAGAGAAGACAGCACAGGCCCCCTGCGAGGAGTGGTCGCAGTTCCTCAGATAGAACTCACTGTAGTCCGTCTGAAAGAAATGGTAGCAGTCCCTTTGAGAGGAACAGACACAGTCATTCTGAGCAGAGCCAACAGAACCAATTTGAAAGGGGCCAGTATAGTTCATGTGGGAAAACTTATCTCCGTGTGTTGGAGGTGAATGGGCACAGGTCCTCAGAGAGGAGTTGGTGCAATTCCTCAGTTAGAACTCACTGTAGTCTGTCTGAAAGAAAAGGACGCAGTTCCTCTGAGAGGTACAGACACAATAATTCTGCGAAGAGCCAACTGAACCAATTTGAAAGGGGCAAGTACAGTTCATGTGGGAAAACTTATCTCCGTGTCTCTGAGGTGAGAGGACACAGCCCTACTGAGGGAAGACAGCACAGGTCCTCTGAGAGGAGTGGTCGCAGTTTCACAGATAGAACTCACTGTAGTCCTTCTGAAAGAAATGGACGCATTCCCTCGTAAAGAAACACAGATAGTCATTCTGAGCAGAACCAATAGAACAAGTCTGAAAGGGACCAGTACAATTGGTGTGAGAGGACACAGCCCTACTGAGGGAAGACAGCAAAGGTCCTCAGAGAGGACTGGTCGCAATTCCTCAGATAGGACTCACTGTAGTCCGTCTGAAAGAAATGGACGCAGTCCCTCTGAGAGGAAAAGACACAGTCATTCAGAGCAGAGCCAACAGAACCAATTTGAAAGGGGCCAGTACAGTTCATGTGGGAAAACTTATCTCCGTGTCTTGGAGGTGAGAGGACCAGCCCTACTGAGGGAAGACAGCACAGATCCTCTGAGAAGAGTCGTCGCAGTTTCACAGATAGAACTCACTATAGTCCCACTGAAAAAAAATGGACGCAGTCCCACTGAGAGGAACAAGGATAGTTATTCTGAGCAGAACCAACAGAACCAGTCTGAAAGGGGCCAGAACAGTTGGTGTTGGAAAACCCATCTCAGTCGCTTGGAAGTGAGAGGACACAGGCCTATTGAGAGAAGACAGTACTGGCCCTCTGAGAGGAGTGGTCGCAGTTACTCAGAGAGAACTCACTGTAGTCCGCCTGAAAGAAATGGACGCAGTCCCTCACTTGGACAGACACAGTCATTCTGAGCAGAGCCAACAGACCCAATTTGAAAGGGGGCAGTACAGTTCATGTGGGAAAACCTATCTCTGTGTGTTGGAGGTGAGAGGACACAGCCCTACTGAGGGAAGACAGCATAGGCCCTCTGAGAGGAGTGCTCTCAGTTCCTCAGAGAGAAATCACTGTAGTACCTCTGAAAGAAATGGATGCGGTCCGTCTGAGAGGAATAGACACAGTCATTCTGAGCAGAGCCAACAGAACCAATTTGAAAGGGGCCAGTACAGTTCATGTGGGAAATCATATCTCCGGTGTTTGGAGGTGTGAGGACAAGCCCTACTTAGGGAAGACAGCACAGGTCCTCTGAGAGGAGTGGTCGCTATTCCTCAGAGAGAACTCACTGTAGTCTCTCTGAAAGAAATGGACGCAGTCCCACTGAGAGGAACAGAGATAGTCATTCTGAGCAGAACCAACAGAACCAGTCTGAAAGGGGCCAGTACAGTTGGTTTGGGAAAACCCATCTCAGTCCCTTGGAAGTGAGAGGACACAGCCCTATTGAGAGAAGACAGCATAGTTCCTCTAAGAGGAGTGGTCGAAGTTCCTCAGAGAGAACTCACTGTAGTCCGCCTGAAAGAAATGGAAGCAGTCCCTCTGAGACGAACAGAGACAGTCATTCTGATCAGAGCCAACAGAACCAATTTGAAAGGGGCCAGTACAGTTCATTTGGTAAAACCTATATCCGTGTCTTGAGGTGAGAGGAGAAAGCCCTACTGAGGGAAGACATCACAGGTCCTCAGAGAGGAGTAGTCGCAATTCCTCAGATAGAACTCACTGTAGTCCGTCTGAAAGAAATGGACGCAGTCCCTCTGAGAGGAACAGACACAGTCATTCTGAGCAGAGCCAACAAAACCAATTTGAAAGGGGCCAGTACAGTTCATGTGGAAAACTTATATCCATGTCTTGGAAGTGAGAGAACACAGCCCTACTGAGGCAGAAAGCACAGGTCCTCTGAGAGGAGTGGTCGCAGTCCTTAGATAGAACTCACTGTAGTCCCTCTGAAAAAAATGGACGCAGTCTTCTGAGAGGAACAGAGATAGTCATGCTGAGCAGAAACAATAGAACCAGATTGAAAGCGGCCAGTACAGTTGGTGTTGGAAAATCCATCTCAGTCGCTTGGAAGTGTGAGGACACAGCCCTATTGAGGAAAGACAGCACAGGCCCTCTGAGAGTAGTGGTCGCAGTTCCTCAGATAGAACTCACTGCAGTCCGCCTGAAAGAAATCGAAGCAGTACCTTTGAGAAAAACAGACACAGTCATTCTGAGCAGAGCCAACAGAAACCAATTTGAAAGGGGCCAGTACAGTTCATGTGGGAAAACCTATCTCCTTTTCTTGGTGGTGAGAGGACACAGCCCTACTGAGGGAAGACAGCACAGGTCCTCTGAGAGGAGTGGTCGCAGTTCCTCAGATTGAACTCACTGTAGTCTCTCTGAACGAAATGGACGCAGTCCCTCTGAGAGGAACAGAGACAGTCATTCTGAGCAGAGCCAACAGAACCAATTTGAAAGGGGCCAGTACAGTTCATGTGGGAAAACTTATCTCCATGTCTTGGAGGTGAGAGGACACAGCCCTACTGAGGGAAGACAGCATAGGTCCTCTGAGAGGAGTGGTCGCAGTTCCTCAGATAGAACTCATGGTAGTCCGCCTGAAAGAAATGGACACAGTCCCTCTGAGAGGAAAAGAGACAGTCATTCTGAGCACAGCCATCAGAACAAATCTGAAAGGGGCCAGTAGAGTTGGTGTGGGAAAACCGATATCAGTCCCTTGGAAGTGAGAGGACACAGCCCTATTGAGAGAAGACAGCACAGGCCCTCTGAGAGGAGTGGTTGCAGTTCCTCAGAGACAAATCATTGTAGTCCCTCTGAAAGAAATGGATGCGTTCCCTCTGAGAGGAACAGACACAGTCATTCTGAGCAGAGCCAACAGAACCAATTTAAAAGGGGCTAGTACAGTTCATGTGGGAAAATCCATCTCCATGTATTGGAGGTGAGTCTACATAGCCCTATTGAAAGAAGACAGCACAGACTCTCTGAGAAGATGGTCGCAGTTTCTCAGAGAGAACTCACTGTAGTCCGCCTGAAAGAAATGGACGCAGTCCCTCTGAGAGGAACAGAGACAGTTATTCTGAGCAGAACCAACAGAACCAGTTTGAAAGGGGCCAGTACAGTTGGTGTTGGAAACCCCACCTCAGTCGCTTGGAAGTGAGAGGACACAGCCCTATTGAGAGAAGACTGCACAGGCCCTTTGACAGGATTGGTCCCAGTTCCTCAGATAGAACTCACTGTAGTGCGTCTGAAAGACATGGAAGCAGTCCCACTGAGAGGAACAGAGACAGTCATTCTGAGCAGAGCCTACAGAACCAATTTGAAAGGAGCCAGTACAGTTCATGTGGGAAAACCTATCTCCGTTTCTTGGAGGTGTGAGGACACAGCCCTACTGAGGGAAGACAGCACAGGTCCACTGAGAGGAGTGGTCGCAGTTCCTCAGATAGAACTCACTGTAGTCCCTCTGAAAGAAATGGACGCAGTTCCTCTGAGAGGAACAGAGACAGTCATTCTGAGCAGAACGAACAGAACCAGTCTGAAAGGGGCCAGTATAGTTGGTGTGGGTAAACCCATCTCAGTCCATTGGAAGTGAGAGGACACAGCCCTATTGAGAGAAGACAGCACAGGCTCTCAGAGAGGAGTGGTTGCAGTTCCTCAGAGAGAAATCATTGTAGTCCCTCTGAAAGAAATGGATGCGGTCCGACTGAGAGGAACAGACACAGTCATTCTGAACAGAGCCAACAGAACCAATTTGATGGGGCCATTACACTTCATGTAGGAAAACTTATCTCCTTTGTTTGGACGTGTGAGGACAAGCCCTAATTTGGGGAGACAGCACAGGTCCTCTGAGAGGAGTGGTCGCAATTCCTCAGAAAGAACTCACTGTACTCCCTCTGAAAGAAATGGACGCAGTACCTCTGAGAGAAACAGAGACAGTCATCTGAGCAGAACCAACAGAACCAGTCTGAAAGGGGAGTACAGTTGGTGTGAGAGGACACAGCCCTATTGAGAGAAGACAGTACAGGCCCTCTGAGAGGAGTGGTCGCAGTTCCTCAGAGAGAACTCACTGCAGTCACTCTGAACGATAGGACGCAGTCCCTCTGAGAGGAACAGAGACAGTCATTCTGAGCAGAGCCAACAGAACCAATTTGAAAGGGGCCAGTACAGTTCATGTGGGAAAACCTATCTCTGTGTGTTGGAGGTGAGAGGACACAGCCCTACTGAGGGAAGACAGCACAGTACCTCTGCGAGGAGTGGTCGCAGTTCCTCAGATAGAACTCATGTAGTCCCTCTGAAAGAAATGGACACAGTCCCACTGAGAGGAACAGAGATAATCATTCTGAGCAGAACCAACAGAACCAGTATGAAAGGGGCATGTACAGTGGTGTGAGAAAAACCATCTCAGTCCCTAGGAAGTGAGAAGATACTGCCATATTGAGAGAAGACAGCACAGTCCCTCTGAGAGGAGTGGTCGCAGTTCCTCAGAGAGAACTCACTGTAGTTCCTCTGAAGGAAATGGACGTCGTCCCACTGAGAGGAACAGAGATAGTCATTCTGAGCATAGACAATAGGCCCAATATGAAAGGGGCCAGTACAGTTCATGTGGGTAATCTTATCTCTGGTGCTTGGAGGTGTGAGGACAAGCCGTACTTAGGGAAGACAGCACAGGTCCTCTGAGAGGAGTGGTCGCAGTTCCTCAGAGAGAACTCACTGTAGTCCCTCTGAAAGAAATGGACGCAGTCTCTCTGAAGGAAACAGAGACAGTCATTCTGAGCAGAAACAACAGAACCAGTCTGAAAGGGACCGGTACAGTTGGTGTGAGAGGACACAACCCTATACAGAGAAGACAGCAGAAGCCCTCTGAGAGGAGTGGTCGTAGTTCCTCATCGAACTCACTGTAGTCCCTCTGAAAGATTGGACGGAGTCCCTCTTAGAGGAACAGAGACGGTCATTCTGAGCAGAGCAAACAGAACCAATTTGAAAGGGGCCAGTACAGTTCATGTGGAAAACCTATCTCCGTGTGTTGGCGGTGAGAGGACACAGCCCTACTGAGGGAAGACAGCACCTGTCCTCAGAGACGAGTGGTCGCAGTTCCTCAGATAGAACTCACTGTAGTCTGTCTGAAAGAAATCAAAGCAGTCCCTTTGAGAGGAACAGACACAGTCATTCTGAGCAGAGCCAACAGAACCAATTTGAAAGGGGCCAGTACAGTTCATGTGGGAAAACCTATCTCCGTTTCTTGGAGGTGAGAGGACACAGCCCTACTGAGGGAAGACAGCACAGGTCCTCTGAGAGGAGTGGTCGCAGTTCCTCAGATAGAACTCACTGTAGTCCCTCTGAAAGAAATGGACGCAGCCCCTCTGAAAGAAACAGAGACAGTCATTCTGAGCAAAACCAACAGAACCAGTCGGAAAGGGGCCAGTACAGTTGGTGTGAGAGGACACAGCCGTATTGAGGGAAGACAGTACAGGCCCTCTGAGAGGAGCGGTCGCAGTTCCTCAGAGAGAACTCACTGTAGTCCCTCTGAACGATTGGACGCAGTCCCTCTGAGAGGAACAGAGACAGTCATTCTGAGCAGAGCCAACAGAACCAATTTGAAAGGGGCCAGTACAGTTTATGTGGGAAAACGTATCTCCGTGTATTGGAGGTGAGAGGACACGGCCCTACTGAGGGAAGACAGCACAGGTCTTCTGAGAGGAGTGGTCGCAGTTCCTCAGAAGAACTCACTGTGGTCCGTCTGAAAGAAATGGACGCAGTCAATCTGAGAGGAACAGAGACAGTCATTCTGAGCAGAGCCAACAGAACCAATTTGAAAAGGGCCAGTACAGTTCATGTGGGAAAACCTATCTCTGTGTGTTGGAGGTGAGAGGACACAGCCCTACTGAGGGAAGACAGCACAGTCCCTCTGAGAGGAGTGGTCGCAGTTCCTCAGATAGAACTCATGTAGTCCCTCTGAAAGAAATGGACACAGTCCCACTGAGAGGAACAGAGATAGTCATTCTGAGCAGAACCAACAGAACCAGTCTGAAAGGGGCATGTACAGTGGTGTGGGAAAAACCATCTCACTCCCTAGGAAGTGAGAAGATACCGCCATATTGAGAGAAGACAGCACAGTCCCTCTGAGAGGAGTGGTCGCAGTTCCTCAGATATAACTCACTGTATTCCCTCTGAAGGAAATGGACGCCGTCCAACTGAGAGAAACAGAGATAGTCATTCTGAGCATAGACAATAGAACCAATATGAAAGGGGCCAGTACAGTTCATGTGGGAAATCTTATCTCCAGTGCTTGGAGGTGTGAGGACAAGCCGTACTTAGGGAAGACATCACAGATCCTCTGAGAGGAGTGGTCTCAGTTCCTCAGAGAGAACTCACTGTAGTCCCTCTGAAAGAAATGGACGCAGTCTCTCTGAAAGAAACAGAAACAGTCATTCTGAGCAGAAACAACAGAACCAGTCTGAAAGGGACCAGTACAGTTGGTGTGAGAGGACACAACCCTATAGAGAAGACAGCAGAGGCCCTCTGAGAGGATTGGTCGTAGTTCCTCAGAGAGAACTCACTGTAGTCCCTCTGAAAGATTGGACGGAGTCCCTCTGAGAGGAACAGAGACAGTCATTCTGAGCAGAGCCAACAGAACCAACTTGAAACGGGCCAGTACAGTTCATGTGGGAAAGCCTATCTCCGTGTGTTGGAGGTGAAAGGACACAGCCCTACTGAGGGAAAACAGCACAGGTCCTCTGAGAGGAGTTGGTGCAATTCCTCAGATAGAACTCACTGTAAAACCCTCTGAAAAAAATGGACGCAGTCCCACTGAGAGGAACAGAGATAGTTATTCTGAGCAGAACCAACAGAACCAGTCTGAAAGGGGCCAGTACAGTTGGTGTTGGAAAACCCACCTCAGTCGCTTGGAAGTGAGAGGACACAGCCCTATTGAGAGAAGACTGCACAGGCCCTTTGACAGGATTGGTCCCAGTTCCTCAGATAGAACTCACTGTAGTGCGTCTGAAAGACATGGAAGCAGTCCCACTGAGAGGAACAGAGACAGTCATTCTGAGCAGAGCCTACAGAACCAATTTGAAAGGAGCCAGTACAGTTCATGTGGGAAAACCTATCTCCGTTTCTTGGAGGTGTGAGGACACAGCCCTACTGAGGGAAGACAGCACAGGTCCACTGAAGGAGTGGTCGCAGTTCCTCAGATAGAACTCACTGTAGTCTGTCTGAAAGAAATCAAAGCAGTCCCTTTGAGAGGAACAGACACAGTCATTCTGAGCAGAGCCAACAGAACCAATTTGAAAGGGGCTACTACA
>NW_025421962.1:0-50779 GCF_011764305.1 Mustela putorius furo
TTCCGATATGGAGGCCATGAGCAGCCGGATCCCATGGAAGCAGAAGGTTGGGGAAGTCAGGCGAGCGTTGCAGAGTCTTGCAGTCGTGAGGGGCCTGGCCCAATGGGTAAGGCAGCCAGTGATGGGCCCCCTGCAGGTCGAGAGATCCCACGGCAGAGTCTCGATGCGTTCTGCTTAAGGAGTGGCCTCTTGGGCGGGGGGGTTTGGGGGACGGGGTTTTGGGGGGCGGTGGTTGTGGGGTTCTTGGTGCGGGGGTTGTGGGGTGGCGGGGCCGGCGACCGGGTGCGGGCATCTCAAAATATTCCCTTTCAAGGCCCCGGCTAGGGGTTGCGGACCAGCAGAACGTGCGGCGCCCGAATGACTTTCGACGGGCGTTTTCCGGCCATTCTTCTCACGAGCGTTCTGCCCAAAACCAGGATTGGTTTGGGCAGAACGCTCGTGAGAATTGGCCGGCGTAGGGCAGCCGCCCTGCGGACCGCCCCTGCTCTCCATGGCCCAGGGGCAATTTCTGGACCAGGGCATGGTTCTTCTCCACTCCAAGAAACGCCAGAGACCTAGACGCTTCCCCTCCATTGCAGGACGCGGCGCAGTTGGAGCGTGTCCGCGAGCAGAGTTGAAGGACGCTGGTTTTTCCTGGTGTGCATCCTTGTCTGTCTTTCGGGTAGATGGGGCGGCCAAGGATGGGGATGACCTCATCTGGGTCATACAGGTTTCTATCACACTGAGGGGGTTGTCCGAAGCACCCAGGAGGCGCCGATGGAGACTGCGTGGTTGGGAGATGCGTTGGCTTCGGGTCTAAGGGTTTTCCGATATGGAGGCCATGAGGGTCAGGACCCCGGAAGCAGAAGGAGTGGGAAGCAGGCGAGCGTTCCTGACCGGATTTCGAGATGGGCCTGGCCCCATGGTAGAGCGCCAGTGATGGAACCCCTGCAGGTCGTGGATCCACGGACGTAGTCCTCGCTGCATTCATCTCTTTGGGAGTGCCTCTTGGCGGCGATCGGGGTGCGGGCACTCACAATTCCCTTCAAGGCCCCGGGGGGAGGGGGCGGCACCAGGATTGGTTTGGGCAGAACGCTCGTGAGAATTGGCCGGCGTAGGGCAGCCCTGCGGACCGCCCTGCTCTCCATGGCCCAGGGCCCTTTTCTCGCCCAGGGCATGTTGCTGCCGCCAAAGAAAACGCAGAGAAAAGACGCTGCCCACCAGGGCAGACCGGCGCAGTGGAGCGTTCCCGGAGCAGAGTTGAAGGACGGCTGGTGGACTGGTGTGCGCCTCTCCATCTTTCGGGTAGATGGAGCGGCCAAGGATGGGGATGACCTCAACATGGTCATAAAGGTTTATCTCACTCTGAGGGTTGTCCGAAGCCCCAGGAGGCGCCGATGGAGTCTGCGTGGTTGGGAGATGCGTGGCTGCGGGTCTAAGGGTTTCTGATATGGAGGCCACGAGGGTCAGGACCCCGGAAGCAGAAGGATGGGGAAGCAGGCGAGCGTTCCTGACCGGATTTCGAGATGGGCCTGGCCCCATGGTAGAGCGCCAGGGTTGGGAAACCCGCAGGTCGTGGATCCACGGACGTTGTCCTCGCTGCATTCCATCTTGTGGAGTGCCTCTTGGCGGCGATCGGGTGCGGGCACTCACAATTCCCTTCAAGGCCCCGGGGAGGGGGCGGCCCATCAGACGTGCGGCGCCCGAATGACTTCGCCGGGCGTTTTCCGGCCAATTCTCACGAGCGTTCTGCCCAAACCAGGATTGGTTTGGGCAGAACGCTCGTGAGAATTGGCCGGCGTAGGGCAGCCCTGCGGACCGCCCTGCTCTCCATGGCCCAGGGCCCTTTCTCGCCCAGGGCATGTTGCTGCCGCCAAGAAATGGCACGGAAAAGACGCGGCCCACGCAGGCACGCCGGCGCAGTGGAGCGTTCCCGGAGCAGAGTTGAAGGACGGGTGGTGGCCTGGTGTGCGTGTCTGTCTTTCGGGTAGATGGGGCGGCCAAGGATGGGGATGACCTCATTTTGGTCATACAGGTTTCTCTCACACTGAGGGTTGTCCGAAGCACCAGGAGGCGCCGATGGAGACTGCGTGGTTGGGAGATGCGGGCTTCGGGCCTAAGGGTTTCCGATATGGAGGCCATGAGGCAGAGGACCCTGGAAGCAGAAGGTTGGGGAAGCAGGCGAGCGTTGCAGACCGGACTTCGTGATGGGCCTGGCCCCATGGGTAGAGCGCCAGTGATGGGACCCCTGCAGGTCGAGGATCCACGGGCATAGTCCTCGCTGCATTTCTTCTTAAGGAGTGCCTCTTGGCGGCGACCGGGTGCGGGCACTCACAATTCCCTTCAAGGCCCCGGGGGGGGGGCGGCCCAGCAGACGTGCGGCGCCCGAATGACTTCGCCGGGCGTTTTCCGGCCAATTCTCACGAGCGTTCTGCCCAAACCAGGATTGGTTTGGGCAGAACGCTCGTGAGAATTGGCCGGCGTAGGGCAGCCCTGCGGACCGCCCTGCTCTCCATGGCCCAGGGCCCTTTCTCGCCCAGGGCATGTTGCTGCCGCCAAGAAAACGCAGAGAAAAGACGCTGCCCACCAGGGCAGACCGGCGCAGTGGAGCGTTCCCGGAGCAGAGTTGAAGGACGGCTGGTGGACTGGTGTGCGCCTCTCCATCTTTCGGGTAGATGGAGCGGCCAAGGATGGGGATGACCTCAACATGGTCATACAGGTTTCTCTCACTCTGAGGGTTGTCCGAAGCCCCAGGAGGCGCCGATGGAGACTGCGTGGTTGGGAGATGCGTGGCTGCGGGTCTAAGGGTTTCTGATATGGAGGCCACGAGGGTCAGGACCCCGGAAGCAGAAGGATGGGGAAGCAGGCGAGCGTTCCTGACCGGATTTCGAGATGGGCCTGGCCCCATGGTAGAGCGCCAGGGATGGGAACCCCGCAGGTCGTGGATCCACGGACGTTGTCCTCGCTGCATTCCATCTTGTGGAGTGCCTCTTGGCGGCGATCGGGTGCGGGCACTCACAATTCCCTTCAAGGCCCCGGGGGGGGGGGCGGCCCATCAGACGTGCGGCGCCCGAATGACTTCGCCGGGCGTTTTCCGGCCAATTCTCACGAGCGTTCTGCCCAAACCAGGATTGGTTTGGGCAGAACGCTCGTGAGAATTGGCCGGCGTAGGGCAGCCCTGCGGACCGCCCTGCTCTCCATGGCCCAGGGCCCTTTCTCGCCCAGGGCATGTTGCTGCCGCCAAGAAAACGCAGAGAAAAGACGCTGCCCACCAGGGCAGACCGGCGCAGTGGAGCGTTCCCGGAGCAGAGTTGAAGGACGGCTGGTGGACTGGTGTGCGCCTCTCCATCTTTCGGGTAGATGGAGCGGCCAAGGATGGGGATGACCTCAACATGGTCATAAAGGTTTATCTCACTCTGAGGGTTGTCCGAAGTACCAGGAGGCGCCGATGGAGACTGCGTGGTCGGGAGATGCGTGGCTGCGGGGTCTAAGGGTTTCCGATATGGAGGCCATGAGGGACAGGACCCCGGAAGCAGAAGGTTGGGGAAGCAGGCGAGCGTTCCTGACCGGATTTCGTGATGGGCCTGGCCCCATGGTAGAGCGCCCGTGATGGGACCCCTGCAGGTCGAGGATCCACGGGCATAGTCCTCGCTGCATTCCTTCTTAAGGAGTGCCTCTTGGCGGCGACCGGGTGCGGGCACTCACAATTCCCTTCAAGGCCCCGGGGGGGGGCGGCCCAGCAGACGTGCGGCGCCCGAATGACTTCGCCGGGCGTTTTCCGGCCAATTCTCACGAGCGTTCTGCCCAAACCAGGATTGGTTTGGGCAGAACGCTCGTGAGAATTGGCCGGCGTAGGGCAGCCCTGCGGACCCGCCTGCTCTCCATGGCCCAGGGCCCTTTCTCGCCCAGGGCATGTTGCTGCCGCCAAGAAAATGGCACGAGAAAAGACGCGGCCCACGCAGGGCACGCCGGCGCAGTGGAGCGTTCCCGGAGCAGAGTTGAAGGACGGGTGGTGGCCTGGTGTGCGCCTGTCCTGTCTTTCGGGTAGATGGGGCGGCCAAGGATGGGGATGACCTCATTTTGGTCATACAGGTTTCTCTCACACTGAGGGTTGTCCGAAGCACCAGGAGGCGCCGATGGAGACTGCGTGGTTGGGAGATGCGGGCTTCGGGCCTAAGGGTTTCCGATATGGAGGCCATGAGGCAGAGGACCCTGGAAGCAGAAGGTTGGGGAAGCAGGCGAGCGTTCCTGACCGGACTTCGTGATGGGCCTGGCCCCATGGTAGAGCGCCAGTGATGGGACCCCTGCAGGTCGAGGATCCACGGGCATAGTCCTCGCTGCATTCCTTCTTAAGGAGTGCCTCTTGGCGGCGACCGGGTGCGGGCACTCACAATTCCCTTCAAGGCCCGGGGGGGGGGGGGCGGCCCAGCAGACGTGCGGCGCCCCCGAATGACTTCGCCGGGCGTTTTCCGGCCAATTCTCACGAGCGTTCTGCCCAAACCAGGATTGGTTTGGGCAGAACGCTCGTGAGAATTGGCCGGCGTAGGGCAGCCCTGCGGACCGCCATGCTCTCCATGGCCCAGGGCCCTTTCTCGCCCAGGGCATGTTGCTGCCGCCAAGAAAACGCAGAGAAAAGACGCTGCCCACCAGGGCAGACCGGCGCAGTGGAGCGTTCCCGGAGCAGAGTTGAAGGACGGGTGGTGGCCTGGTGTGCGTGTCTGTCTTTCGGGTAGATGGAGCGGCCAAGGATGGGGATGACCTCATTTTGGTCATACAGGTTTATCTCACTCTGAGGGTTGTCCGAAGCACCAGGAGGCATCGATGGAGACTGCGTGGTTGGGAGATGCGTGGCTGCGGGTCTAAGGGTTTCTGATATGGAGGCCACGAGGGTCAGGACCCCGGAAGCAGAAGGATGGGGAAGCAGGCGAGCGTTCCTGACCGGATTTCGAGATGGGCCTGGCCCCATGGTAGAGCGCCAGGATGGGAACCCCGCAGGTCGTGGATCCACGGACGTTGTCCTCGCTGCATTCCATCTTGTGGAGTGCCTCTTGGCGGCGATCGGGTGCGGGCACTCACAATTCCCTTCAAGGCCCGGGGGGGGGGGGGCGGCCCATCAGACGTGCGGCGCCCGAATGACTTCGCCGGGCGTTTTTTTCCGGCCAATTCTCACGAGCGTTCTGCCCAAACCAGGATTGGTTTGGGCAGAACGCTCGTGAGAATTGGCCGGCGTAGGGCAGCCCTGCGGACCGCCCTGCTCTCCATGGCCCAGGGCCCTTTCTCGCCCAGGGCATGTTGCTGCCGCCTAAAAAAACGCAGAGAAAAGACGCTGCCCACCAGGGCAGACCGGCGCAGTGGAGCGTTCCCGGAGCAGAGTTGAAGGACGGCTGGTGGACTGGTGTGCGCCTCTCCATCTTTCGGGTAGATGGAGCGGCCAAGGATGGGGATGACCTCCTCATTTTGGTCATACAGGTTTATCTCACTCTGAGGGTTGTCCGAAGCCCCAGGAGGCGCCGATGGAGACTGCGTGGTTGGGAGATGCGTGGCTGCGGGTCTAAGGGTTTCTGATATGGAGGCCACGAGGGTCAGGACCCCGGAAGCAGAAGGATGGGGAAGCAGGCGAGCGTTCCTGACCGGATTTCGAGATGGGCCTGGCCCCATGGTAGAGCGCCAGGGATGGGAACCCCGCAGGTCGTGGATCCACGGACGTTGTCCTCGCTGCATTCTTCTTCTTGTGGAGTGCCTCTTGGCGGCGATCGGGTGCGGGCACTCACAATTCCCTTCAAGGCCCCGGGGAGGGGGCGGCCCATCAGACGTGCGGCGCCCGAATGACTTCGCCGGGCGTTTTCCGGCCAATTCTCACGAGCGTTCTGCCCAAACCAGGATTGGTTTGGGCAGAACGCTCGTGAGAATTGGCCGGCGTAGGGCAGCCCTGCGGACCGCCCTGCTCTCCATGGCCCAGGGCCCTTTCTCGCCCAGGGCATGTTGCTGCCGCCAAGAAAACGCAGAGAAAAGACGCTGCCCACCAGGGCAGACCGGCGCAGTGGAGCGTTCCCGGAGCAGAGTTGAAGGACGGCTGGGTGGTGGACTGGTGTGCGCCTCTCCATCTTTCGGGTAGATGGAGCGGCCAAGGATGGGGATGACCTCAATTTTGGTCATACAGGTTTCTCTCACTCTGAGGGTTGTCCGAAGCACCAGGAGGCGCCGATGGAGACTGCGTGGTTGGGAGATGCGTGGCTGCGGGTCTAAGGGTTTCCGATATGGAGGCCATGAGGGTCAGGACCCCGGAAGCAGAAGGTTGGGGAAGCAGGCGAGCGTTCCTGACCGGATTTCGTGATGGGCCTGGCCCCATGGTAGAGAGCGCCAGTGATGGGACCCCTGCAGGTCGAGGATCCACGGGCATAGTCCTCGCTGCATTCCTTCTTAAGGAGTGCCTCTTGGCGGCGACCGGGTGCGGGCACTCACAATTCCCTTCAAGGCCCCGGGGGGGGGCGCGGCCCAGCAGACGTGCGGCGCCCGAATGACTTCGCCGGGCGTTTTCCGGCCAATTCTCACGAGCGTTCTGCCCAAACCAGGATTGGTTTGGGCAGAACGCTCGTGAGAATTGGCCGGCGTAGGGCAGCCCTGCGGACCGCCTGCTCTCCATGGCCCAGGGCCCTTTCTCGCCCAGGGCATGTTGCTGCCGCCAAAAAACGCAGAGAAAAGACGCTGCCCACCAGGCACAGACCGGCGCAGTGGAGCGTTCCCGGAGCAGAGTTGAAGGACGGCTGGTGGACTGGTGTGCGCCTCTCCATCTTTCGGGTAGATGGGGCGGCCAAGGATGGGGATGACCTCATTTTGGTCATAAGGTTTCTCTCACTCTGAGGGTTGTCCGAAGCCCCAGGAGGCGCCGATGGAGACTGCGTGGTTGGGAGATGCGTGGCTGCGGGTCTAAGGGTTTCTGATATGGAGGCCACGAGGGTCAGGACCCCGGAAGCAGAAGGATGGGGAAGCAGGCGAGCGTTCCTGACCGGATTTCGAGATGGGCCTGGCCCCATGGTAGAGCGCCAGGGATGGGACCCCCCGCAGGTCGTGGATCCACGGACGTTGTCCTCGCTGCATTCCATCTTGTGGAGTGCCTCTTGGCGGCGATCGGGTGCGGGCACTCACAATTCCCTTCAAGGCCCCGGGGGGGGGGCGGCCATCAGACGTGCGGCGCCCGAATGACTTCGCCGGGCGTTTTCCGGCCAATTCTCACGAGCGTTCTGCCCAAACCAGGATTGGTTTGGGCAGAACGCTCGTGAGAATTGGCCGGCGTAGGGCAGCCCTGCGGACCGCCCTGCTCTCCATGGCCCAGGGCCCTTTCTCGCCCAGGGCATGTTGCTGCCGCCAAGAAAACGCAGAGAAAAGACGCTGCCCACCAGGGCAGACCGGCGCAGTGGAGCGTTCCCGGAGCAGAGTTGAAGGACGGCTGGTGGACTGGTGTGCGCCTCTCCATCTTTCGGGTAGATGGAGCGGCCAAGGATGGGGATGACCTCATTTTGGTCATACAGGTTTATCTCACTCTGAGGGTTGTCCGAAGCCCCAGGAGGCGCCGATGGAGACTGCGTGGTTGGGAGATGCGTGGCTGCGGGTCTAAGGGTTTCTGATATGGAGGCCACGAGGGTCAGGACCCCGGAAGCAGAAGGATGGGGAAGCAGGCGAGCGTTCCTGACCGGATTTCGAGATGGGCCTGGCCCCATGGTAGAGCGCCAGGGATGGGAACCCCGCAGGTCGTGGATCCACGGACGTTGTCCTCGCTGCATTCCATCTTGTGGAGTGCCTCTTGGCGGCGATCGGGTGCGGGCACTCACAATTCCCTTCAAGGCCCCGGGGGGGGGGGCGGCCCATCAGACGTGCGGCGCCCGAATGACTTCGCCGGGCGTTTTCCGGCCAATTCTCACGAGCGTTCTGCCCAAACCAGGATTGGTTTGGGCAGAACGCTCGTGAGAATTGGCCGGCGTAGGGCAGCCCTGCGGACCGCCCTGCTCTCCATGGCCCAGGGCCCTTTCTCGCCCAGGGCATGTTGCTGCCGCCAAGAAATGGCAGAGAAAAGACGCTGCCCACGCAGGGCACGCCGGCGCAGTGGAGCGTTCCCGGAGCAGAGTTGAAGGACGGGTGGTGGCCTGTGTGTGCGCCTCTCTGTCTTTCGGGTAGATGGGGCGGCCAAGGATGGGGATGACCTCATTTTGGTCATACAGGTTTCTCTCACACTGAGGGTTGTCCGAAGCACCAGGAGGCGCCGATGGAGACTGCGTGGTTGGGAGATGCGGGCTGCGGGTCTAAGGGTTTCCGATATGGAGGCCATGAGGGTCAGGACCCTGGAAGCAGAAGGTTGGGGAAGCAGGCGAGCGTTGCAGACCGGATTTCGTGATGGGCCTGGCCCCATGGTAGAGCGCCAGTGATGGGACCCCTGCAGGTCGAGGATCCACGGGCATAGTCCTCGCTGCATTTCTTCTTAAGGAGTGCCTCTCTTGGCGGCGACCGGGTGCGGGCACTCACAATTCCCTTCAAGGCCGGGGGGGGGGGGGGGGGGGCCCAGCAGACGTGCGGCGCCCGAATGACTTCGCCGGGCGTTTTCCGGCCAATTCTCACGAGCGTTCTGCCCAAACCAGGATTGGTTTGGGCAGAACGCTCGTGAGAATTGGCCGGCGTAGGGCAGCCCTGCGGACCGCCCTGCTCTCCATGGCCCAGGGCCCTTTCTCGCCCAGGGCATGTTGCTGCCGCCAAGAAAACGCAGAGAAAAGACGCTGCCCACCAGGGCAGACCGGCGCAGTGGAGCGTTCCCGGAGCAGAGTTGAAGGACGGCTGGTGGACTGGTGTGCGCCTCTCCATCTTTCGGGTAGATGGAGCGGCCAAGGATGGGGATGACCTCAACATGGTCATAAAGGTTTATCTCACTCTGAGGGTTGTCCGAAGCCCCAGGAGGCGCCGATGGAGTCTGCGTGGTTGGGAGATGCGTGGCTGCGGGTCTAAGGGTTTCTGATATGGAGGCCACGAGGGTCAGGACCCCGGAAGCAGAAGGATGGGGAAGCAGGCGAGCGTTCCTGACCGGAGTTCGAGATGGGCCTGGCCCCATGGTAGAGCGCCAGGGTTGGGAACCCCCGCAGGTCGTGGATCCACGGACGTTGTCCTCGCTGCATTCCATCTTGTGGAGTGCCTCTTGGCGGGCGATCGGGTGCGGGCACTCACAATTCCCTTCAAGGCCGGGGGGGGGGGGGGCGGCCCATCAGACGTGCGGCGCCCGAATGACTTCGCCGGGCGTTTTTTCCGGCCAATTCTCACGAGCGTTCTGCCCAAACCAGGATTGGTTTGGGCAGAACGCTCGTGAGAATTGGCCGGCGTAGGGCAGCCCTGCGGACCGCCATGCTCTCCATGGCCCAGGGCCCTTTCTCGCCCAGGGCATGTTGTTTGCTGCCGCCAAGAAATGGCACGGAAAAGACGCGGCCCACGCAGGCACGCCGGCGCAGTGGAGCGTTCCCGGAGCAGAGTTGAAGGACGGGTGGTGGCCTGGTGTGCGTGTCTGTCTTTCGGGTAGATGGGGCGGCCAAGGATGGGGATGACCTCATTTTGGTCATACAGGGTTTCTCTCACACTGAGGGTTGTCCGAAGCACCAGGAGGCGCCGATGGAGACTGCGTGGTTGGGAGATGCGGGCTTCGGGCCTAAGGGTTTCCGATATGGAGGCCATGAGGCAGAGGACCCTGGAAGCAGAAGGTTGGGGAAGCAGGCGAGCGTTGCAGACCGGACTTCGTGATGGGCCTGGCCCCATGGTAGAGCGCCAGTGATGGGACCCCTGCAGGTCGAGGATCCACGGGCATAGTCCTCGCTGCGTTTCTTCTTAAGGAGTGCCTCTTGGCGGCGACCGGGTGCGGGCACTCACAATTCCCTTCAAGGCCCCGGGGGGAGGCGGCCCAGCAGACGTGCGGCGCCCGAATGACTTCGCCGGGCGTTTTCCGGCCAATTCTCACGAGCGTTCTGCCCAAACCAGGATTGGTTTGGGCAGAACGCTCGTGAGAATTGGCCGGCGTAGGGCAGCCCTGCGGACCGCCCTGCTCTCCATGGCCCAGGGCCCTTTCTCGCCCAGGGCATGTTGCTGCCGCCAAGAAAACGCAGAGAAAAGACGCTGCCCACCAGGGCAGACCGGCGCAGTGGAGCGTTCCCGGAGCAGAGTTGAAGGACGGCTGGTGGACTGGTGTGCGCCTCTCCATCTTTCGGGTAGATGGAGCGGCCAAGGATGGGGATGACCTCAACATGGTCATAAAGGTTTATCTCACTCTGAGGGTTGTCCGAAGCCCCAGGAGGCGCCGATGGAGACTGCTGCGTGGTTGGGAGATGCGTGGCTGCGGGTCTAAGGGTTTCTGATATGGAGGCCACGAGGGTCAGGACCCCGGAAGCAGAAGGATGGGGAAGCAGGCGAGCGTTCCTGACCGGATTTCGAGATGGGCCTGGCCCCATGGTAGAGCGCCAGGGATGGGAACCCCGCAGGTCGTGGATCCACGGACGTTGTCCTCGCTGCATTCCATCTTGTGGAGTGCCTCTTGGCGGCGATCGGGTGCGGGCACTCACAATTCCCTTCAAGGCCCCGGGGGGAGGGGGCGGCCCATCAGACGTGCGGCGCCCGAATGACTTCGCCGGGCGTTTTCCGGCCAATTCTCACGAGCGTTCTGCCCAAACCAGGATTGGTTTGGGCAGAACGCTCGTGAGAATTGGCCGGCGTAGGGCAGCCCTGCGGACCGCCCATGCTCTCCATGGCCCAGGGCCCTTTCTCGCCCAGGGCATGTTGCTGCCGCCAAGAAATGGCACGGAAAAGACGCGGCCCACGCAGGCACGCCGGCGCAGTGGAGCGTTCCCGGAGCAGAGTTGAAGGACGGGTGGTGGCCTGGTGTGCGTGTCTGTCTTTCGGGTAGATGGGGCGGCCAAGGATGGGGATGACCTCATTTTGGTCATACAGGTTTCTCTCACACTGAGGGTTGTCCGAAGCACCAGGAGGCGCCGATGGAGACTGCGTGGTTGGGAGATGCGGGCTTCGGGCCTAAGGGTTTCCGATATGGAGGCCATGAGGCAGAGGACCCTGGAAGCAGAAGGTGGGGGGAAGCAGGCGAGCGTTGCAGACCGGACTTCGTGATGGGCCTGGCCCCATGGTAGAGCGCCAGTGATGGGACCCCTGCAGGTCGAGGATCCACGGGCATAGTCCTCGCTGCATTTCTTCTTAAGGAGTGCCTCTTGGCGGCGACCGGGTGCGGGCACTCACAATTCCCTTCAAGGCCCCGGGGGGGGGGGGCGGCCCAGCAGACGTGCGGCGCCCGAATGACTTCGCCGGGCGTTTTCCGGCCAATTCTCACGAGCGTTCTGCCCAAACCAGGATTGGTTTGGGCAGAACGCTCGTGAGAATTGGCCGGCGTAGGGCAGCCCTGCGGACCGCCCTGCTCTCCATGGCCCAGGGCCCTTTCTCGCCCAGGGCATGGTTGCTGCTGCCGCCAAGAAAACGCAGAGAAAAGACGCTGCCCACCAGGGCAGACCGGCGCAGTGGAGCGTTCCCGGAGCAGAGTTGAAGGACGGCTGGTGGACTGGTGTGCGCCTCTCCATCTTTCGGGTAGATGGAGCGGCCAAGGATGGGGATGACCTCAACATGGTCATAAAGGTTTATCTCACTCTGAGGGTTGTCCGAAGCCCCAGGAGGCGCCGATGGAGACTGCGTGGTTGGGAGATGCGTGGCTGCGGGTCTAAGGGTTTCTGATATGGAGGCCACGAGGGTCAGGACCCCGGAAGCAGAAGGATGGGGAAGCAGGCGAGCGTTCCTGACCGGATTTCGAGATGGGCCTGGCCCCATGGTAGAGCGCCAGGGTTGGGAAACCCGCAGGTCGTGGATCCACGGACGTTGTCCTCGCTGCATTCCATCTTGTGGAGTGCCTCTTGGCGGCGATCGGGTGCGGGCACTCACAATTCCCTTCAAGGGCCCGGGGAGGGGGCGCGGCCCATCAGACGTGCGGCGCCCGAATGACTTCGCCGGGCGTTTTCCGGCCAATTCTCACGAGCGTTCTGCCCAAACCAGGATTGGTTTGGGCAGAACGCTCGTGAGAATTGGCCGGCGTAGGGCAGCCCTGCGGACCGCCATGCTCTCCATGGCCCAGGGCCCTTTCTCGCCCAGGGCATGTTGCTGCCGCCAAGAAATGGCACGGAAAAGACGCGGCCCACCCCACCAGGCACGCCGGCGCAGTGGAGCGTTCCCGGAGCAGAGTTGAAGGACGGGTGGTGGCCTGGTGTGCGTGTCTGTCTTTCGGGTAGATGGGGCGGCCAAGGATGGGGATGACCTCATTTTGGTCATACAGGTTTCTCTCACACTGAGGGTTGTCCGAAGCACCAGGAGGCGCCGATGGAGACTGCGTGGTTGGGAGATGCGGGCTTCGGGCCTAAGGGTTTCCGATATGGAGGCCATGAGGCAGAGGACCCTGGAAGCAGAAGGTTGGGGAAGCAGGCGAGCGTTGCAGACCGGACTTCGTGATGGGCCTGGCCCCATGGTAGAGCGCCAGTGATGGGACCCCTGCAGGTCGAGGATCCACGGGCATAGTCCTCGCTGCAGTTTCTTCTTAAGGAGTGCCTCTTGGCGGCGACCGGGTGCGGGCACTCACAATTCCCTTCAAGGCCCCGGGGGGGGGGCGGCCCAGCAGACGTGCGGCGCCCGAATGACTTCGCCGGGCGTTTTCCGGCCAATTCTCACGAGCGTTCTGCCCAAACCAGGATTGGTTTGGGCAGAACGCTCGTGAGAATTGGCCGGCGTAGGGCAGCCCTGCGGACCGCCCTGCTCTCCATGGCCCAGGGCCCTTTTTCTCGCCCAGGGCATGTTGCTGCCGCCGCCAAGAAAACGCAGAGAAAAGACGCTGCCCACCAGGGCAGACCGGCGCAGTGGAGCGTTCCCGGAGCAGAGTTGAAGGACGGCTGGTGGACTGGTGTGCGCCTCTCCATCTTTCGGGTAGATGGAGCGGCCAAGGATGGGGATGACCTCAACATGGTCATAAAGGTTTATCTCACTCTGAGGGTTGTCCGAAGCCCCAGGAGGCGCCGATGGAGTCTGCGTGGTTGGGAGATGCGTGGCTGCGGGTCTAAGGGTTTCTGATATGGAGGCCACGAGGGTCAGGACCCCGGAAGCAGAAGGATGGGGAAGCAGGCGAGCGTTCCTGACCGGATTTCGAGATGGGCCTGGCCCCATGGTAGAGCGCCAGGGATGGGAACCCCGCAGGTCGTGGATCCACGGACGTTGTCCTCGCTGCATTCCTTCTTGTGGAGTGCCTCTTGGCGGCGATCGGGTGCGGGCACTCACAATTCCCTTCAAGGCCCGGGGGGGGGGGGGGCGGCCCATCAGACGTGCGGCGCCCGAATGACTTCGCCGGGCGTTTTCCGGCCAATTCTCACGAGCGTTCTGCCCAAACCAGGATTGGTTTGGGCAGAACGCTCGTGAGAATTGGCCGGCGTAGGGCAGCCCTGCGGACCGCCATGCTCTCCATGGCCCAGGGCCCTTTCTCGCCCAGGGCATGTTGCTGCCGCCAAGAAATGGCACGGAAAAGACGCGGCCCACGCAGGCACGCCGGCGCAGTGGAGCGTTCCCGGAGCAGAGTTGAAGGACGGGTGGTGGCCTGGTGTGCGTGTCTGTCTTTCGGGTAGATGGGGCGGCCAAGGATGGGGATGACCTCATTTTGGTCATACAGGTTTCTCTCACACTGAGGGTTGTCCGAAGCACCAGGAGGCGCCGATGGAGACTGCGTGGTTGGGAGATGCGGGCTTCGGGCCTAAGGGTTTCCGATATGGAGGCCATGAGGCAGAGGACCCTGGAAGCAGAAGGTTGGGGAAGCAGGCGAGCGTTGCAGACCGGACTTCGTGATGGGCCTGGCCCCATGGTAGAGCGCCAGTGATGGGACCCCTGCAGGTCGAGGATCCACGGGCATAGTCCTCGCTGCATTTCTTCTTAAGGAGTGCCTCTTGGCGGCGACCGGGTGCGGGCACTCACAATTCCCTTCAAGGCCCCGGGGGGGGGGGGGCGGCCCAGCAGACGTGCGGCGCCCGAATGACTTCGCCGGGCGTTTTCCGGCCAATTCTCACGAGCGTTCTGCCCAAACCAGGATTGGTTTGGGCAGAACGCTCGTGAGAATTGGCCGGCGTAGGGCAGCCCTGCGGACCGCCCTGCTCTCCATGGCCCAGGGCCCTTTCTCGCCCAGGGCATGTTGCTGCCGCCAAGAAAACGCAGAGAAAAGACGCTGCCCACCAGGGCAGACCGGCGCAGTGGAGCGTTCCCGGAGCAGAGTTGAAGGACGGCTGGTGGACTGGGTGTGCGCCTCTCCATCTTTCGGGTAGATGGAGCGGCCAAGGATGGGGATGACCTAATCTTGGTCATACAGGTTTATCTCACTCTGAGGGTTGTCCGAAGCCCCAGGAGGCGCCGATGGAGACTGCGTGGTTGGGAGATGCGTGACTGCGGGTCTAAGGGTTTCTGATATGGAGGCCACGAGGGTCAGGACCCCGGAAGCAGAAGGATGGGGAAGCAGGCGAGCGTTCCTGACCGGATTTCGAGATGGGCCTGGCCCCATGGTAGAGCGCCAGGGATGGGAACCCCGCAGGTCGTGGATCCACGGACGTTGTCCTCGCTGCATTCCATCTTGTGGAGTGCCTCTTGGCGGCGATCGCGTGCGGGCACTCACAATTCCCTTCAAGGCCCGGGGGAGGGGGCGGCCCATCAGACGTGCGGCGCCCGAATGACTTCGCCGGGCGTTTTCCGGCCAATTCTCACGAGCGTTTCTGCCCAAACCAGGATTGGTTTGGGCAGAACGCTCGTGAGAATTGGCCGGCGTAGGGCAGCCCTGCGGACCGCCCTGCTCTCCATGGCCCAGGGCCCTTTCTCGCCCAGGGCATGTTGCTGCCGCCAAGAAAACGCAGAGAAAAGACGCTGCCCACCAGGGCAGACCGGCGCAGTGGAGCGTTCCCGGAGCAGAGTTGAAGGACGGCTGGTGGACTGGTGTGCGCCTCTCCATCTTTCGGGTAGATGGAGCGGCCAAGGATGGGGATGACCTCAATTTTGGTCATAAAGGTTTATCTCACTCTGAGGGTTGTCCGAAGCACCACCAGGAGGCGCCGATGGAGACTGCGTGGTTGGGAGATGCGTGGCTGCGGGTCTAAGGGTTTCCGATATGGAGGCCATGAGGCACAGGACCCCCGGAAGCAAAAGGTTGGGGAAGCAGGCGAGCGTTCCTGACCGGATTTCGTGATGGGCCTGGCCCCATGGTAGAGCGCCCGTGATGGGACCCCTGCAGGTCGAGGATCCACGGGCATAGTCCTCGCTGCATTCCTTCTTAAGGAGTGCCTCTTGGCGGCGACCGGGTGCGGGCACTCACAATTCCCTTCAAGGCCCGGGGGGGGGGGGCGGCCCAGCAGACGTGCGGCGCCCGAATGACTTCGCCGGGCGTTTTCCGGCCAATTCTCACGAGCGTTCTGCCCAAACCAGGATTGGTTTTGGGCAGAACGCTCGTGAGAATTGGCCGGCGTAGGGCAGCCCTGCGGACCGCCCCTGCTCTCCATGGCCCAGGGCCCCTTTCTCGCCCAGGGCATGTTGCTGCCGCCAAGAAAACGCAGAGAAAAGACGCTGCCCACCAGGGCAGACCGGCGCAGTGGAGCGTTCCCGGAGCAGAGTTGAAGGACGGCTGGTGGACTGGTGTGCGCCTCTCCATCTTTCGGGTAGATGGAGCGGCCAAGGATGGGGATGACCTCATTTTGGTCATAAAGGTTTATCTCACTCTGAGGGTTGTCCGAAGCCCCAGGAGGCGCCGATGGAGACTGCGTGGTTGGGAGATGCGTGGCTGCGGGTCTAAGGGTTTCTGATATGGAGGCCACGAGGGTCAGGACCCCGGAAGCAGAAGGATGGGGAAGCAGGCGAGCGTTCCTGACCGGATTTCGAGATGGGCCTGGCCCCATGGTAGAGCGCCAGGGATGGGAACCCCGCAGGTCGTGGATCCACGGACGTTGTCCTCGCTGCATTCCATCTTGTGGAGTGCCTCTTGGCGGCGATCGGGTGCGGGCACTCACAATTCCCTTCAAGGCCCCGGGGAGGGGGCGGCCCATCAGACGTGCGGCGCCCGAATGACTTCGCCGGGCGTTTTCCGGCCAATTCTCACGAGCGTTCTGCCCAAACCAGGATTGGTTTGGGCAGAACGCTCGTGAGAATTGGCCGGCGTAGGGCAGCCCTGCGGACCGCCATGCTCTCCATGGCCCAGGGCCCTTTCTCGCCCAGGGCATGTTGCTGCCGCCAAGAAATGGCACGGAAAAGACGCGGCCCACGCAGGCACGCCGGCGCAGTGGAGCGTTCCCGGAGCAGAGTTGAAGGACGGGTGGTGGCTTGGTGTGCGCCTGTCTGTCTTTCGGGTAGATGGGGCGGCCAAGGATGGGGATGACCTCATTTTGGTCATACAGGTTTCTCTCACACTGAGGGTTGTCCGAAGCACCAGGAGGCGCCGATGGAGACTGCGTGGTCGGGAGATGCGTGGCTGCGGGTCTAAGGGTTTCCGATATGGAGGCCATGAGGGACAGGATCCCGGAAGCAAAAGGTTGGGGAAGCAGGCGAGCGTTGCAGACCGGACTTCGTGATGGGCCTGGCCCCATGGTAGAGCGCCAGTGATGGGACCCCTGCAGGTCGAGGATCCACGGGCATAGTCCTCGCTGCGTTTCTTCTTAAGGAGTGCCTCTTGGCGGCGACCGGGTGCGGGCACTCACAATTCCCTTCAAGGCCCCGGGGGGGGGGGCGGCCCAGCAGACGTGCGGCGCCCGAATGACTTCGCCGGGCGTTTTCCGGCCAATTCTCACGAGCGTTCTGCCCAAACCAGGATTGGTTTGGGCAGAACGCTCGTGAGAATTGGCCGGCGTAGGGCAGCCCTGCGGACCGCCCTGCTCTCCATGGCCCAGGGCCCTTTCTCGCCCAGGGCATGTTGCTGCCGCCAAGAAAACGCAGAGAAAAGACGCTGCCCACCAGGGCAGACCGGCGCAGTGGAGCGTTCCCGGAGCAGAGTTGAAGGACGGCTGGTGGACTGGTGTGCGCCTCTCCATCTTTCGGGTAGATGGAGCGGCCAAGGATGGGGATGACCTAATCTTGGTCATACAGGTTTCTCTCACTCTGAGGGTTGTCCGAAGCCCCAGGAGGCGCCGATGGAGACTGCGTGGTTGGGAGATGCGTGACTGCGGGTCTAAGGGTTTCTGATATGGAGGCCACGAGGGTCAGGACCCCGGAAGCAGAAGGATGGGGAAGCAGGCGAGCGTTCCTGACCGGATTTCGAGATGGGCCTGGCCCCATGGTAGAGCGCCAGGGATGGGAACCCCGCAGGTCGTGGATCCACGGACGTTGTCCTCGCTGCATTCCATCTTGTGGAGTGCCTCTTGGCGGCGATCGGGTGCGGGCACTCACAATTCCCTTCAAGGCCCCGGGGAGGGGGCGGCCCATCAGACGTGCGGCGCCCGAATGACTTCGCCGGGCGTTTTCCGGCCAATTCTCACGAGCGTTCTGCCCAAACCAGGATTGGTTTGGGCAGAACGCTCGTGAGAATTGGCCGGCGTAGGGCAGCCCTGCGGACCGCCCTGCTCTCCATGGCCCAGGGCCCTTTCTCGCCCAGGGCATGTTGCTGCCGCCAAGAAAACGCAGAGAAAAGACGCTGCCCACCAGGGCAGACCGGCGCAGTGGAGCGTTCCCGGAGCAGAGTTGAAGGACGGCTGGTGGACTGGTGTGCGCCTCTCCATCTTTCGGGTAGATGGAGCGGCCAAGGATGGGGATGACCTCAATTTTGGTCATAAAGGTTTATCTCACTCTGAGGGTTGTCCGAAGCACCAGGAGGCGCCGATGGAGACTGCGTGGTTGGGAGATGCGTGGCTGCGGGTCTAAAGGGTTTCCGATATGGAGGCCATGAGGGACAGGATCCCGGAAGCAAAAGGTTGGGGAAGCAGGCGAGCGTTCCTGACCGGATTTCGTGATGGGCCTGGCCCCATGGTAGAGCGCCCGTGATGGGACCCCTGCAGGTCGAGGATCCACGGGCATAGTCCTCGCTGCATTCCTTCTTAAGGAGTGCCTCTTGGCGGCGACCGGGTGCGGGCACTCACAATTCCCTTCAAGGCCCCGGGGGGGGGGGCGGCCCAGCAGACGTGCGGCGCCCGAATGACTTCGCCGGGCGTTTTTTTCCGGCCAATTCTCACGAGCGTTCTGCCCAAACCAGGATTGGTTTGGGCAGAACGCTCGTGAGAATTGGCCGGCGTAGGGCAGCCCTGCGGACCGCCCTGCTCTCCATGGCCCAGGGCCCTTTCTCGCCCAGGGCATGTTTGCTGCCGCCAAGAAAACGCAGAGAAAAGACGCTGCCCACCAGGGCAGACCGGCGCAGTGGAGCGTTCCCGGAGCAGAGTTGAAGGACGGGTGGTGGACTGGTGTGCGCCTCTCCATCTTTCGGGTAGATGGGGCGGCCAAGGATGGGGATGACCAATTTTGGTCATACAGGTTTATCTCACTCTGAGGGTTGTCCGAAGCCCCAGGAGGCGCCGATGGAGACTGCGTGGTTGGGAGATGCGTGGCTGCGGGTCTAAGGGTTTCTGATATGGAGGCCACGAGGGTCAGGACCCCGGAAGCAGAAGGATGGGGAAGCAGGCGAGCGTTCCTGACCGGATTTCGAGATGGGCCTGGCCCCATGGTAGAGCGCCAGGGATGGGACCCCCGCAGGTCGTGGATCCACGGACGTTGTCCTCGCTGCATTCCTTCTTGTGGAGTGCCCTCTTGGCGGCGATCGGGTGCGGGCACTCACAATTCCCTTCAAGGCCCCGGGGGGGGGGGGCGGCCCCAGCAGACGTGCGGCGCCCGAATGACTTCGCCGGGCGTTTTCCGGCCAATTCTCACGAGCGTTCTGCCCAAACCAGGATTGGTTTGGGCAGAACGCTCGTGAGAATTGGCCGGCGTAGGGCAGCCCTGCGGACCGCCCTGCTCTCCATGGCCCAGGGCCCTTTCTCGCCCAGGGCATGTTGCTGCCGCCAAGAAAAGAAAACGCAGAGAAAAGACGCTGCCCACCAGGGCAGACCGGCGCAGTGGAGCGTTCCCGGAGCAGAGTTGAAGGACGGCTGGTGGACTGGTGTGCGCCTCTCCATCTTTCGGGTAGATGGAGCGGCCAAGGATGGGGATGACCAATTTTGGTCATACAGGTTTTTCTCTCACTCTGAGGGTTGTCCGAAGCCCCAGGAGGCGCCGATGGAGACTGCGTGGTTGGGAGATGCGTGGCTGCGGGCTAAGGGTTTCTGATATGGAGGCCACGAGGGTCAGGACCCCGGAAGCAGAAGGATGGGGAAGCAGGCGAGCGTTCCTGACCGGATTTCGAGATGGGCCTGGCCCCATGGTAGAGCGCCAGGGATGGGACCCCCGCAGGTCGTGGATCCACGGACGTTGTCCTCGCTGCATTCCATCTTGTGGAGTGCCTCTTGGCGGCGATCGGGTGCGGGCACTCACAATTCCCTTCAAGGCCCGGGGGGGGGGCGGCCCATCAGACGTGCGGCGCCCGAATGACTTCGCCGGGCGTTTTCCGGCCAATTCTCACGAGCGTTCTGCCCAAACCAGGATTGGTTTGGGCAGAACGCTCGTGAGAATTGGCCGGCGTAGGGCAGCCCTGCGGACCGCCCTGCTCTCCATGGCCCAGGGCCCTTTCTCGCCCAGGGCATGTTGCTGCCGCCAAGAAAACGCAGAGAAAAAAGACGCGGCCCACCAGGGCAGACCGGCGCAGTGGAGCGTTCCCGGAGCAGAGTTGAAGGACGGGGTGGTGGACTGGTGTGCGCCTCTCCATCTTTCGGGTAGATGGGGCGGCCAAGGATGGGGATGACCTCATTTTGGTCATACAGGTTTCTCTCACTCTGAGGGTTGTCCGAAGCACCAGGAGGCGCCGATGGAGACTGCGTGGTTGGGAGATGCGTGGCTGCGGGTCTAAGGGTTTCCGATATGGAGGCCATGAGGGACAGGATCCCGGAAGCAAAAGGTTGGGGAAGCAGGCGAGCGTTCCTGACCGGATTTCGTGATGGGCCTGGCCCCATGGTAGAGCGCCCGTGATGGGACCCCTGCAGGTCGAGGATCCACGGGCATAGTCCTCGCTGCATTCCTTCTTAAGGAGTGCCTCTTGGCGGCGACCGGGTGCGGGCACTCACAATTCCCTTCAAGCCCCCGGGGGGGGGCGGCCCAGCAGACGTGCGGCGCCCGAATGACTTCGCCGGGCGTTTTTCCGGCCAATTCTCACGAGCGTTTCTGCCCAAACCAGGATTGGTTTGGGCAGAACGCTCGTGAGAATTGGCCGGCGTAGGGCAGCCCTGCGGACCGCCCTGCTCTCCATGGCCCAGGGCCCTTTCTCGCCCAGGGCATGTTGCTGCCGCCAAGAAAACGCAGAGAAAAGACGCTGCCCACCAGGGCAGACCGGCGCAGTGGAGCGTTCCCGGAGCAGAGTTGAAGGACGGCTGGTGGACTGGTGTGCGCCTCTCCATCTTTCGGGTAGATGGAGCGGCCAAGGATGGGGATGACCTCAATCTTGGTCATAAAGGTTTATCTCACTCTGAGGGTTGTCCGAAGCCCCAGGAGGCGCCGATGGAGACTGCGTGGTTGGGGGAGATGCGTGGCTGCGGGTCTAAGGGTTTCTGATATGGAGGCCACGAGGGTCAGGACCCCGGAAGCAGAAGGATGGGGAAGCAGGCGAGCGTTCCTGACCGGATTTCGAGATGGGCCTGGCCCCATGGTAGAGCGCCAGGGATGGGACCCCCGCGCAGGTCGTGGATCCACGGACGTTGTCCTCGCTGCATTCCATCTTGTGGAGTGCCTCTTGGCGGCGATCGGGTGCGGGCACTCACAATTCCCTTCAAGGCCCCGGGGAGGGGGCGGCCCATCAGACGTGCGGCGCCCGAATGACTTCGCCGGGCGTTTTCCGGCCAATTCTCACGAGCGTTCTGCCCAAACCAGGATTGGTTTGGGCAGAACGCTCGTGAGAATTGGCCGGCGTAGGGCAGCCCTGCGGACCGCCATGCTCTCCATGGCCCAGGGCCCTTTCTCGCCCAGGGCATGTTGCTGCCGCCAAAGAAATGGCACGGAAAAGACGCGGCCCACGCAGGCACGCCGGCGCAGTGGAGCGTTCCCGGAGCAGAGTTGAAGGACGGGTGGTGGCCTGGTGTGCGCCTGTCTGTCTTTCGGGTAGATGGGGCGGCCAAGGATGGGGATGACCTCATTTTGGTCATACAGGTTTTTCTCTCACACTGAGGGTTGTCCGAAGCACCAGGAGGCGCCGATGGAGACTGCGTGGTTGGGAGATGCGGGCTTCGGGCCTAAGGGTTTCCGATATGGAGGCCATGAGGCAGAGGACCCTGGAAGCAGAAGGTTGGGGAAGCAGGCGAGCGTTGCAGACCGGACTTCGTGATGGGCCTGGCCCCATGGTAGAGCGCCAGTGATGGGACCCCTGCAGGTCGAGGATCCACGGGCATAGTCCTCGCTGCATTTCTTCTTAAGGAGTGCCTCTTGGCGGCGACCGGGTGCGGGCACTCACAATTCCCTTCAAGGCCCCGGGGGGGGGGCGGCCCAGCAGACGTGCGGCGCCCGAATGACTTCGCCGGGCGTTTTCCGGCCAATTCTCACGAGCGTTCTGCCCAAACCAGGATTGGTTTGGGCAGAACGCTCGTGAGAATTGGCCGGCGTAGGGCAGCCCTGCGGACCGCCCTGCTCTCCATGGCCCAGGGCCCTTTCTCGCCCAGGGCATGTTGCTGCCCGCCAAGAAAACGCAGAGAAAAGACGCTGCCCACCAGGGCAGACCGGCGCAGTGGAGCGTTCCCGGAGCAGAGTTGAAGGACGGCTGGTGGACTGGTGTGCGCCTCTCCATCTTTCGGGTAGATGGAGCGGCCAAGGATGGGGATGACCTAATCTTGGTCATACAGGTTTATCTCACTCTGAGGGTTGTCCGAAGCCCCAGGAGGCGCCGATGGAGACTGCGTGGTTGGGAGATGCGTGACTGCGGGTCTAAGGGTTTCTGATATGGAGGCCACGAGGGTCAGGACCCCGGAAGCAGAAGGATGGGGAAGCAGGCGAGCGTTCCTGACCGGATTTCGAGATGGGCCTGGCCCCATGGTAGAGCGCCAGGGATGGGACCCCCGCAGGTCGTGGATCCACGGACGTTGTCCTCGCTGCATTCCATCTTGTGGAGTGCCTCTTGGCGGCGATCGGGTGCGGGCACTCACAATTCCCTTCAAGGCCCCGGGGGGGGGGGCGGCCCATCAGACGTGCGGCGCCCGAATGACTTCGCCGGGCGTTTTCCGGCCAATTCTCACGAGCGTTCTGCCCAAACCAGGATTGGTTTGGGCAGAACGCTCGTGAGAATTGGCCGGCGTAGGGCAGCCCTGCGGACCGCCCTGCTCTCCATGGCCCAGGGCCCTTTCTCGCCCAGGGCATGTTGCTGCCGCCAAGAAAACGCAGAGAAAAGACGCTGCCCACCAGGGCAGACCGGCGCAGTGGAGCGTTCCCGGAGCAGAGTTGAAGGACGGCTGGTGGACTGGTGTGCGCCTCTCCATCTTTCGGGTAGATGGAGCGGCCAAGGATGGGGATGACCTCAACATGGTCATAAAGGTTTATCTCACTCTGAGGGTTGTCCGAAGCCCCAGGAGGCGCCGATGGAGTCTGCGTGGTTGGGAGATGCGTGGCTGCGGGTCTAAGGGTTTCTGATATGGAGGCCACGAGGGTCAGGACCCCGGAAGCAGAAGGATGGGGAAGCAGGCGAGCGTTCCTGACCGGATTTCGAGATGGGCCTGGCCCCATGGTAGAGCGCCAGGGATGGGAACCCCGCAGGTCGTGGATCCACGGACGTTGTCCTCGCTGCATTCCATCTTGTGGAGTGCCTCTTGGCGGCGATCGGGTGCGGGCACTCACAATTCCCTTCAAGGCCCCGGGGGGGGGGGCGGCCCATCAGACGTGCGGCGCCCGAATGACTTCGCCGGGCGTTTTTTCCGGCCAATTCTCACGAGCGTTCTGCCCAAACCAGGATTGGTTTGGGCAGAACGCTCGTGAGAATTGGCCGGCGTAGGGCAGCCCTGCGGACCGCCATGCTCTCCATGGCCCAGGGCCCTTTCTCGCCCAGGGCATGTTGCTGCCGCCAAGAAATGGCACGGAAAAGACGCGGCCCACGCAGGCACGCCGGCGCAGTGGAGCGTTCCCGGAGCAGAGTTGAAGGACGGGTGGTGGCCTGGTGTGCGTGTCTGTCTTTCGGGTAGATGGGGCGGCCAAGGATGGGGATGACCTCATTTTGGTCATACAGGTTTCTCTCACACTGAGGGTTGTCCGAAGCACCAGGAGGCGCCGATGGAGACTGCGTGGTTGGGAGATGCGGGCTTCGGGCCTAAGGGTTTCCGATATGGAGGCCATGAGGGCAGAGGACCCTGGAAGCAGAAGGTTGGGGAAGCAGGCGAGCGTTGCAGACCGGATTTCGTGATGGGCCTGGCCCCATGGTAGAGCGCCAGTGATGGGACCCCTGCAGGTCGAGGACCACCACGGGCATAGTCCTCGCTGCATTTCTTCTTAAGGAGTGCCTCTTGGCGGCGACCGGGTGCGGGCACTCACAATTCCCTTCAAGGCCCCGGGGGGGGGGGGCGGCCCAGCAGACGTGCGGCGCCCGAATGACTTCGCCGGGCGTTTTTCCGGCCAATTCTCACGAGCGTTCTGCCCAAACCAGGATTGGTTTGGGCAGAACGCTCGTGAGAATTGGCCGGCGTAGGGCAGCCCTGCGGACCGCCCTGCTCTCCATGGCCCAGGGCCCTTTTTCTCGCCCAGGGCATGTTTGCTGCCGCCAAGAAAACGCAGAGAAAAGACGCTGCCCACCAGGGCAGACCGGCGCAGTGGAGCGTTCCCGGAGCAGAGTTGAAGGACGGCTGGTGGACTGGTGTGCGCCTCTCCATCTTTCGGGTAGATGGAGCGGCCAAGGATGGGGATGACCTCAACATGGTCATAAAGGTTTATCTCACTCTGAGGGTTGTCCGAAGCCCCAGGAGGCGCCGATGGAGACTGCGTGGTTGGGAGATGCGTGGCTGCGGGTCTAAGGGTTTTCTGATATGGAGGCCACGAGGGTCAGGACCCCGGAAGCAGAAGGATGGGGAAGCAGGCGAGCGTTCCTGACCGGATTTCGAGATGGGCCTGGCCCCATGGTAGAGCGCCAGGGATGGGAAACCCCGCAGGTCGTGGATCCACGGACGTTGTCCTCGCTGCATTCCATCTTGTGGAGTGCCTTTGCGGCGGCGATCGGGTGCGGGCACTCACAATTCCCTTCAAGGCCCGGGGGGGGGGGGCGGCCCATCAGACGTGCGGCGCCCGAATGACTTCGCCGGGCGTTTTCCGGCCAATTCTCACGAGCGTTCTGCCCAAACCAGGATTGGTTTGGGCAGAACGCTCGTGAGAATTGGCCGGCGTAGGGCAGCCCTGCGGACCGCCATGCTCTCCATGGCCCAGGGCCCTTTCTCGCCCAGGGCATGTTGCTGCCGCCAAGAAATGGCCGAGAAAAGACGCGGCCCACGCAGGGCACGCCGGCGCAGTGGAGCGTTCCCGGAGCAGAGTTGAAGGACGGGTGGTGGCCTGGTGTGCGCGTGTCTGTCTTTCGGGTAGATGGGGCGGCCAAGGATGGGGATGACCTCATTTTGGTCATACAGGTTTCTCTCACACTGAGGGTTGTCCGAAGCACCAGGAGGCGCCGATGGAGACTGCGTGGTTGGGAGATGCGGGCTTCGGGCCTAAGGGTTTCCGATATGGAGGCCATGAGGCAGAGGACCCTGGAAGCAGAAGGTGGGGGGGAAGCAGGCGAGCGTTGCAGACCGGATTTCGTGATGGGCCTGGCCCCATGGTAGAGCGCCAGTGATGGGACCCCTGCAGGTCGAGGATCCACGGGCATAGTCCTCGCTGCATTTCTTCTTAAGGAGTGCCTCTTGGCGGCGACCGGGTGCGGGCACTCACAATTCCCTTCAAGGCCGGGGGGGGGGGGGCGGCCCAGCAGACGTGCGGCGCCCGAATGACTTCGCCGGGCGTTTTCCGGCCAATTCTCACGAGCGTTCTGCCCAAACCAGGATTGGTTTGGGCAGAACGCTCGTGAGAATTGGCCGGCGTAGGGCAGCCCTGCGGACCGCCCTGCTCTCCATGGCCCAGGGCCCTTTCTCGCCCAGGGCATGTTGCTGCCGCCAAGAAAAAACGCAGAGAAAAGACGCTGCCCACCAGGGCAGACCGGCGCAGTGGAGCGTTCCCGGAGCAGAGTTGAAGGACGGCTGGTGGACTGGTGTGCGCCTCTCCATCTTTCGGGTAGATGGATCGGCCAAGGATGGGGATGACCTCAACATGGTCTTAAAGGTTTATCTCACTCTGAGGGTTGTCCGAAGCCCCAGGAGGCGCCGATGGAGTCTGCGTGGTTGGGAGATGCGTGGCTGCGGGTCTAAGGGTTTCTGATATGGAGGCCACGAGGGTCAGGACCCCGGAAGCAGAAGGATGGGGAAGCAGGCGAGCGTTCCTGACCGGATTTCGAGATGGGCCTGGCCCCATGGTAGAGCGCCAGGGTTGGGACCCCCGCAGGTCGTGGATCCACGGACGTTGTCCTCGCTGCATTCCATCTTGTGGAGTGCCTCTTGGCGGCGATCGGGTGCGGGCACTCACAATTCCCTTCAAGGCCCCGGGGGGTGGCGGCCCAGCAGACGTGCGGCGCCCGAATGACTTCGCCGGGCGTTTTCCGGCCAATTCTCACGAGCGTTCTGCCCAAACCAGGATTGGTTTGGGCAGAACGCTCGTGAGAATTGGCCGGCGTAGGGCAGCCCTGCGGACCGCCATGCTCTCCATGGCCCAGGGCCCTTTCTCGCCCAGGGCATGTTGCTGCCGCCAAGAAATGGCACGGAAAAGACGCGGCCCACGCAGGCACGCCGGCGCAGTGGAGCGTTCCCGGAGCAGAGTTGAAGGACGGGTGGTGGGTGGTGCGCCTGTCTGTCTTTCGGGTAGATGGGGCGGCCAAGGATGGGGATTGACCTCATTTTGGTCATACAGGTTTCTCTCACACTGAGGGTTGTCCGAAGCACCAGGAGGCGCCGATGGAGACTGCGTGGTTGGGAGATGCGGGCTTCGGGCCTAAGGGTTTCCGATATGGAGGCCATGAGGCAGAGGACCCTGGAAGCAGAAGGTTGGGGAAGCAGGCGAGCGTTGCAGACCGGACTTCGTGATGGGCCTGGCCCCATGGTAGAGCGCCAGTGATGGGACCCCTGCAGGTCGAGGATCCACGGGCATAGTCCTCGCTGCATTTCTTCTTAAGGAGTGCCTCTTGGCGGCGACCGGGTGCGGGCACTCACAATTCCCTTCAAGGCCCCGGGGGGGGGGGCGGCCCAGCAGACGTGCGGCGCCCGAATGACTTCGCCGGGCGTTTTCCGGCCAATTCTCACGAGCGTTCTGCCCAAACCAGGATTGGTTTGGGCAGAACGCTCGTGAGAATTGGCCGGCGTAGGGCAGCCCTGCGGACCGCCCTGCTCTCCATGGCCCAGGGCCCTTTCTCGCCCAGGGCATGTTGCTGCCGCCTAAAAAAACGCAGAGAAAAGACGCTGCCCACCAGGGCAGACCGGCGCAGTGGAGCGTTCCCGGAGCAGAGTTGAAGGACGGCTGGTGGACTGGTGTGCGCCTCTCCATCTTTCGGGTAGATGGAGCGGCCAAGGATGGGGATGACCTCAACATGGTCATAAAGGTTTATCTCACTCTGAGGGTTGTCCGAAGCCCCAGGAGGCGCCGATGGAGACTGCGTGGTTGGGAGATGCGTGGCTGCGGGTCTAAGGGTTTCTGATATGGAGGCCACGAGGGTCAGGACCCCGGAAGCAGAAGGATGGGGAAGCAGGCGAGCGTTCCTGACCGGATTTCGAGATGGGCCTGGCCCCATGGTAGAGCGCCAGGGATGGGAACCCCGCAGGTCGTGGATCCACGGACGTTGTCCTCGCTGCATTCCATCTTGTGGAGTGCCTCTCTTGGCGGCGATCGGGTGCGGGCACTCACAATTCCCTTCAAGGCCCGGGGGGGGGGGGCGGCCCATCAGACGTGCGGCGCCCGAATGACTTCGCCGGGCGTTTTCCGGCCAATTCTCACGAGCGTTCTGCCCAAACCAGGATTGGTTTGGGCAGAACGCTCGTGAGAATTGGCCGGCGTAGGGCAGCCCTGCGGACCGCCATGCTCTCCATGGCCCAGGGCCCTTTTCTCGCCCAGGGCATGTTGCTGCCGCCAAGAAAATGGCACGGAAAAGACGCGGCCCCACCAGGGCACGCCGGCGCAGTGGAGCGTTCCCGGAGCAGAGTTGAAGGACGGGTGGTGGCCTGGTGTGCGCCTGTCTGTCTTTCGGGTAGATGGGGCGGCCAAGGATGGGGATGACCTCATTTTGGTCATACAGGTTTCTCTCACACTGAGGGTTGTCCGAAGCACCAGGAGGCGCCGATGGAGACTGCGTGGTTGGGAGATGCGGGCTTCGGGCCTAAGGGTTTCCGATATGGAGGCCATGAGGGCACAGGACCCTGGAAGCAGAAGGTTGGGGAAGCAGGCGAGCGTTGCAGACCGGATTTCGTGATGGGCCTGGCCCCATGGTAGAGCGCCAGTGATGGGGACCCCTGCAGGTCGAGGATCCACGGGCATAGTCCTCGCTGCATTTCTTCTTAAGGAGTGCCTCTTGGCGGCGACCGGGTGCGGGCACTCACAATTCCCTTCAAGGCCCCGGGGGGGGGGGGGGCGGCCCAGCAGACGTGCGGCGCCCGAATGACTTCGCCGGGCGTTTTCCGGCCAATTCTCACGAGCGTTCTGCCCAAACCAGGATTGGTTTGGGCAGAACGCTCGTGAGAATTGGCCGGCGTAGGGCAGCCCTGCGGACCGCCCTGCTCTCCATGGCCCAGGGCCCTTTCTCGCCCAGGGCATGTTGCTGCCGCCAAGAAAACGCAGAGAAAAGACGCTGCCCACCAGGGCAGACCGGCGCAGTGGAGCGTTCCCGGAGCAGAGTTGAAGGACGGCTGGTGGACTGGTGTGCGCCTCTCCATCTTTCGGGTAGATGGAGCGGCCAAGGATGGGGATGACCTAATCTTGGTCATACAGGTTTATCTCACTCTGAGGGTTGTCCGAAGCCCCAGGAGGCGCCGATGGAGACTGCGTGGTTGGGAGATGCGTGGCTGCGGGTCTAAGGGTTTCTGATATGGAGGCCACGAGGGTCAGGACCCCGGAAGCAGAAGGATGGGGAAGCAGGCGAGCGTTCCTGACCGGATTTCGAGATGGGCCTGGCCCCATGGTAGAGCGCCAGGGATGGGAACCCCGCAGGTCGTGGATCCACGGACGTTGTCCTCGCTGCATTCCATCTTGTGGAGTGCCTCTTGGCGGCGATCGGGTGCGGGCACTCACAATTCCCTTCAAGGCCCCGGGGAGGGGGCGGCCCATCAGACGTGCGGCGCCCGAATGACTTCGCCGGGCGTTTTCCGGCCAATTCTCACGAGCGTTCTGCCCAAACCAGGATTGGTTTGGGCAGAACGCTCGTGAGAATGGCCGGCGTAGGGCAGCCCTGCGGACCGCCCTGCTCTCCATGGCCCAGGGCCCTTTCTCGCCCAGGGCATGTTGCTGCCGCCAAGAAAACGCAGAGAAAAGACGCTGCCCACCAGGGCAGACCGGCGCAGTGGAGCGTTCCCGGAGCAGAGTTGAAGGACGGCTGGTGGACTGGTGTGCGCCTCTCCATCTTTCGGGTAGATGGAGCGGCCAAGGATGGGGATGACCTCAACATGGTCATAAAGGTTTATCTCACTCTGAGGGTTGTCCGAAGCACCAGGAGGCGCCGATGGAGACTGCGTGGTTGGGAGATGCGTGGCTGCGGGTCTAAGGGTTTCTGATATGGAGGCCACGAGGGTCAGGACCCCGGAAGCAGAAGGATGGGGAAGCAGGCGAGCGTTCCTGACCGGATTTCGTGATGGGCCTGGCCCCATGGTAGAGCGCCCGTGATGGGACCCCTGCAGGTCGTGGATCCCACGGACATTGTCCTCGCTGCATTCCTTCTTAAGGAGTGCCTCTTGGCGGCGACCGGGTGCGGGCACTCACAATTCCCTTCAAGGCCCCGGGGGGGGGCGGCCCAGCAGACGTGCGGCGCCCGAATGACTTCGCCGGGCGTTTTCCGGCCAATTCTCACGAGCGTTCTGCCCAAACCAGGATTGGTTTGGGCAGAACGCTCGTGAGAATTGGCCGGCGTAGGGCAGCCCTGCGGACCGCCATGCTCTCCATGGCCCAGGGCCCTTTCTCGCCCAGGGCATGTTGCTGCCGCCAAGAAATGGCACGGAAAAGACGCTGCCCACGCAGGCACGACCGGCGCAGTGGAGCGTTCCCGGAGCAGAGTTGAAGGACGGGTGGTGGCCTGGTGTGCGCCTCTGTCTTTCGGGTAGATGGGGCGGCCAAGGATGGGGATGACCTCATTTTGGTCATACAGGTTTCTCTCACACTGAGGGTTGTCCGAAGCACCAGGAGGCGCCGATGGGGAGACTGCGTGGTTGGGAGATGCGCGGCTGCGGGTCTAAGGGTTTCCGATATGGAGGCCATGAGGGTCAGGACCCTGGAAGCAGAAGGTTGGGGAAGCAGGCGAGCGTTGCCTGACCGGATTTCGTGATGGGCCTGGCCCCATGGTAGAGCGCCAGTGATGGGACCCCTGCAGGTCGAGGATCCACGGGCATAGTCCTCGCTGCATTCCTTCTTAAGGAGTGCCTCTTGGCGGCGACCGGGTGCGGGCACTCACAATTCCCTTCAAGGCCCGGGGGGGGGGGGCGGCCCCAGCAGACGTGCGGCGCCCGAATGACTTCGCCGGGCGTTTTCCGGCCAATTCTCACGAGCGTTCTGCCCAAACCAGGATTGGTTTGGGCAGAACGCTCGTGAGAATTGGCCGGCGTAGGGCAGCCCTGCGGACCGCCCTGCTCTCCATGGCCCAGGGCCCTTTCTCGCCCAGGGCATGTTGCTGCCGCCAAGAAAAACGCAGAGAAAAGACGCTGCCACCAGGGCAGACCGGCGCAGTGGAGCGTTCCCGGAGCAGAGTTGAAGGACGGCTGGTGGACTGGTGTGCGCCTCTCCATCTTTCGGGTAGATGGAGCGGCCAAGGATGGGGATGACCTCAATTTTGGTCATACAGGTTTCTCTCACTCTGAGGGTTGTCCGAAGCCCCAGGAGGCGCCGATGGAGACTGCGTGGTTGGGAGATGCGTGGCTGCGGGTCTAAGGGTTTCTGATATGGAGGCCACGAGGGTCAGGACCCCGGAAGCAGAAGGATGGGGAAGCAGGCGAGCGTTCCTGACCGGATTTCGAGATGGGCCTGGCCCCATGGTAGAGCGCCAGGGATGGGACCCCCGCAGGTCGTGGATCCACGGACGTTGTCCTCGCTGCATTCCATCTTGTGGAGTGCCTCTTGGCGGCGATCGGGTGCGGGCACTCACAATTCCCTTCAAGCCCCGGGGGGGGGGGCGGCCCATCAGACGTGCGGCGCCCGAATGACTTCTTCGCCGGGCGTTTTCCGGCCAATTCTCACGAGCGTTCTGCCCAAACCAGGATTGGTTTGGGCAGAACGCTCGTGAGAATTGGCCGGCGTAGGGGCAGCCCTGCGGACCGCCATGCTCTCCATGGCCCAGGCCCCTTTCTCGCCCAGGGCATGTTGCTGCCGCCAAGAAATGGCACGGAAAAGACGCGGCCCACGCAGGGCACGCCGGCGCAGTGGAGCGTTCCCGGAGCAGAGTTGAAGGACGGGTGGTGGACTGGTGTGCGCCTCTGTCTTTCGGGTAGATGGGGCGGCCAAGGATGGGGATGACCTCATTTTGGTCATACAGGTTTCTCTCACTCTGAGGGTTGTCCGAAGCACCAGGAGGCGCCGATGGAGACTGCGTGGTTGGGAGATGCGTGGCTGCGGGTCTAAGGGTTTCTGATATGGAGGCCATGAGGGTCAGGACCCCGGAAGCAGAAGGTTGGGGAAGCAGGCGAGCGTTCCTGACCGGATTTTCGTGATGGGCCTGGCCCCATGGTAGAGCGCCAGTGATGGGACCCCTGCAGGTCGAGGATCCACGGGCATAGTCCTCGCTGCATTTCTTCTTAAGGAGTGCCTCTTGGCGGCGACCGGGTGCGGGCACTCACAATTCCCTTCAAGGCCCCGGGGGGGGGGGGCGGCCCAGCAGACGTGCGGCGCCCGAATGACTTCGCCGGGCGTTTTCCGGCCAATTCTCACGAGCGTTCTGCCCAAACCAGGATTGGTTTGGGCAGAACGCTCGTGAGAATTGGCCGGCGTAGGGCAGCCCTGCGGACCGCCCTGCTCTCCATGGCCCAGGGCCCTTTCTCGCCCAGGGCATGTTGCTGCCGCCAAGAAAACGCAGAGAAAAGACGCTGCCCACCAGGGCAGACCGGCGCAGTGGAGCGTTCCCGGAGCAGAGTTGAAGGACGGCTGGTGGACTGGTGTGCGCCTCTCCATCTTTCGGGTAGATGGAGCGGCCAAGGATGGGGATGACCAATTTTGGTCATACAGGTTTATCTCACTCTGAGGGTTGTCCGAAGCCCCAGGAGGCGCCGATGGAGACTGCGTGGTTGGGAGATGCGTGGCTGCGGGTCTAAGGGTTTCTGATATGGAGGCCACGAGGGTCAGGACCCCGGAAGCAGAAGTATGGGAAGCAGGCGAGCGTTCCTGGCCGGATTTCGAGATGGGCCTGGCCCCATGGTAGAGCGCCAGGGATGGAACCCCTCAGGTCGTGGATCCACGGACGTTGTCCTCGCTGCATTCCATCTTGTGGAGTGCCTCTTGGCGGCGATCGGGTGCGGGCATTCACAATGCCCTTCAAGGCCCCGGGGAGGGGGCGGCCCATCAGACGTGCGGCGCCCGAATGACTTCGCCGGGCTTTTTCCGGCCAATTCTCACGAGCGTTCTGCCCAAACCAGGATTGGTTTGGGCAGAACGCTCGTGAGAATTGGCCGGCGTAGGGCAGCCATGCGGACCGCCCTGCTCTCCATGGCCCAGGGCCCTTTCTCGCCCAGGGCATGTTGCTGCCGCCAAGAAATGGCACAGAGAAAAGACGCTGCCCCACCAGGGCAGACCGGCGCAGTGGAGCGTTCCCGGAGCAGAGTTGAAGGACGGGCTGGTGGACTGGTGTGCGCCTCTCCATCTTTCGGGTAGATGGGGCGGCCAAGGATGGGGATGACCTCATTTTGGTCATACAGGTTTCTCTCACTCTGAGGGTTGTCCGAAGCACCAGGAGGCGCCGATGGAGACTGCGTGGTTGGGAGATGCGTGGCTGCGGGTCTAAGGGTTTCCGATATGGAGGCCATGAGGGTCAGGACCCCGGAAGCAGAAGGTTGGGGAAGCAGGCGAGCGTTCCTGACCGGATTTCGTGATGGGCCTGGCCCCATGGTAGAGCGCCCGTGATGGGACCCCTGCAGGTCGAGGATCCACGGGCATAGTCCTCGCTGCATTCCTTCTTAAGGAGTGCCTCTTGGCGGCGACCGGGTGCGGGCACTCACAATTCCCTTCAAGGCCGGGGGGGGGGGGGGCGGCCCAGCAGACGTGCGGCGCCCGAATGACTTCGCCGGGCGTTTTCCGGCCAATTCTCACGAGCGTTCTGCCCAAACCAGGATTGGTTTGGGCAGAACGCTCGTGAGAATTGGCCGGCGTAGGGCAGCCCTGCGGACCGCCCTGCTCTCCATGGCCCAGGGCCCTTTCTCGCCCAGGGCATGTTGCTGCCGCCAAGAAAACGCAGAGAAAAGACGCTGCCCACCAGGGCAGACCGGCGCAGTGGAGCGTTCCCGGAGCAGAGTTGAAGGACGGCTGGTGGACTGGTGTGCGCCTCTCCATCTTTCGGGTAGATGGAGCGGCCAAGGATGGGGATGACCTCAATTTGGTCATACAGGTTTCTCTCACTCTGAGGGTTGTCCGAAGCCCCAGGAGGCGCCGATGGAGACTGCGTGGTTGGGAGATGCGTGGCTGCGGGTCTAAGGGTTTCTGATATGGAGGCCACGAGGGGTCAGGACCCCGGAAGCAGAAGGATGGGGAAGCAGGCGAGCGTTCCTGACCGGATTTCGAGATGGGCCTGGCCCCATGGTAGAGCGCCAGGGATGGGAACCCCGCAGGTCGTGGATCCACGGACGTTGTCCTCGCTGCATTCCATCTTGTGGAGTGCCTCTTGGCGGCGATCGGGGTGCGGGCACTCACAATTCCCTTCAAGGCCCGGGGGGGGGGGGGGCGGCCCATCAGACGTGCGGCGCCCGAATGACTTCGCCGGGCGTTTTTCCGGCCAATTCTCACGAGCGTTCTGCCCAAACCAGGATTGGTTTGGGCAGAACGCTCGTGAGAATTGGCCGGCGTAGGGCAGCCCTGCGGACCGCCCTGCTCTCCATGGCCCAGGGCCCTTTCTCGCCCAGGGCATGTTGCTGCCGCCAAGAAAACGCAGAGAAAAGACGCTGCCCACCAGGGCAGACCGGCGCAGTGGAGCGTTCCCGGAGCAGAGTTGAAGGACGGCTGGTGGACTGGTGTGCGCCTCTCCATCTTTCGGGTAGATGGAGCGGCCAAGGATGGGGATGACCTCAACATGGTCATAAAGGTTTATCTCACTCTGAGGGTTGTCCGAAGCACCAGGAGGCGCCGATGGAGACTGCGTGGTTGGGAGATGCGTGGCTGCGGGTCTAAGGGTTTCTGATATGGAGGCCACGAGGGTCAGGACCCCGGAAGCAGAAGGTTGGGGAAGCAGGCGAGCGTTCCTGACCGGATTTCGTGATGGGCCTGGCCCCATGGTAGAGCGCCCGTGATGGGACCCCTGCAGGTCGAGGATCCACGGGCATAGTCCTCGCTGCATTCCTTCTTAAGGAGTGCCTCTTGGCGGCGACCGGGTGCGGGCACTCACAATTCCCTTCAAGGCCCGGGGGGAGGCGGCCCAGCAGACGTGCGGCGCCCGAATGACTTCGCCGGGCGTTTTCCGGCCAATTCTCACGAGCGTTCTGCCCAAACCAGGATTGGTTTGGGCAGAACGCTCGTGAGAATTGGCCGGCGTAGGGCAGCCCTGCGGACCGCCATGCTCTCCATGGCCCAGGGCCCTTTCTCGCCCAGGGCATGTTGCTGCCGCCAAGAAATGGCACGGAAAAGACGCGGCCCACGCAGGCACGCCGGCGCAGTGGAGCGTTCCCGGAGCAGAGTTGAAGGACGGGTGGTGGCCTGGTGTGCGTGTCTGTCTTTCGGGTAGATGGGGCGGCCAAGGATGGGGATGACCTCATTTTGGTCATACAGGTTTCTCTCACACTGAGGGTTGTCCGAAGCACCAGGAGGCGCCGATGGAGACTGCGTGGTTGGGAGATGCGTGGCTGCGGGTCTAAGGGTTTCCGATATGGAGGCCACGAGGGTCAGGACCCCGGAAGCAGAAGGGTGGGGAAGCAGGCGAGCGTTCCTGACCGGACTTCGTGATGGGCCTGGCCCCATGGTAGAGAGCGCCAGTGATGGGACCCCTGCAGGTCGAGGATCCACGGGCATAGTCCTCGCTGCTGCATTCTTCTTAAGGAGTGCCTCTTGGCGGCGACGGCGACCGGGTGCGGGCACTCACAATTCCCTTCAAGGCCCGGGGGGGGGGGGGCGGCCCAGCAGACGTGCGTGCGGCGCCCGAATGACTTCGCCGGGCGTTTTCCGGCCAATTCTCACGAGCGTTCTGCCCAAACCAGGATTGGTTTGGGCAGAACGCTCGTGAGAATTGGCCGGCGTAGGGCAGCCCTGCGGACCGCCCTGCTCTCCATGGCCCAGGGCCCTTTCTCGCCCAGGGCATGTTGCTGCCGCCAAGAAAACGCAGAGAAAAGACGCTGCCCACCAGGGCAGACCGGCGCAGTGGAGCGTTCCCGGAGCAGAGTTGAAGGACGGGCTGGTGGACTGGTGTGCGCCTCTCCATCTTTCGGGTAGATGGAGCGGCCAAGGATGGGGATGACCTCAACATGGTCATACAGGTTTATCTCACTCTGAGGGTTGTCCGAAGCCCCAGGAGGCGCCGATGGAGACTGCGTGGTTGGGAGATGCGTGACTGCGGGTCTAAGGGTTTCTGATATGGAGGCCACGAGGGTCAGGACCCCGGAAGCAGAAGGATGGGGGGAAGCAGGCGAGCGTTCCTGACCGGATTTCGAGATGGGCCTGGCCCCATGGTAGAGCGCCAGGGATGGGAACCCCGCAGGTCGTGGATCCACGGACGTTGTCCTCGCTGCATTCCATCTTGTGGAGTGCCTCTTGGCGGCGATCGGGTGCGGGCACTCACAATTCCCTTCAAGGCCCCGGGGGGGGGGGCGGCCCATCAGACGTGCGGCGCCCGAATGACTTCGCCGGGCGTTTTCCGGCCAATTCTCACGAGCGTTCTGCCCAAACCAGGATTGGTTTGGGCAGAACGCTCGTGAGAATTGGCCGGCGTAGGGCAGCCCTGCGGACCGCCCTGCTCTCCATGGCCCAGGGCCCTTTCTCGCCCAGGGCATGTTGCTGCCGCCAAGAAAACGCAGAGAAAAGAAAAGACGCTGCCCACGCAGGGCACGACCGGCGCAGTGGAGCGTTCCCGGAGCAGAGTTGAAGGACGGCTGGTGGACTGGTGTGCGCCTCTCCATCTTTCGGGTAGATGGGGCGGCCAAGGATGGGGATGACCTCATTTTGGTCATACAGGTTTCTCTCACTCTGAGGGTTGTCCGAAGCACCAGGAGGCGCCGATGGAGACTGCGTGGTGGGGGAGATGCGTGGCTGCGGGTCTAAGGGTTTCCGATATGGAGGCCATGAGGCACAGGACCCCGGAAGCAGAAGGTTGGGGAAGCAGGCGAGCGTTCCTGACCGGATTTCGTGATGGGCCTGGCCCCATGGTAGAGCGCCCGTGATGGGACCCCTGCAGGTCGAGGATCCACGGGCATAGTCCTCGCTGCATTCCTTCTTAAGGAGTGCCTCTTGGCGGCGACCGGGTGCGGGCACTCACAATTCCCTTCAAGGCCCCGGGGGGGGGGGGCGGCCCAGCAGACGTGCGGCGGCGCCCGAATGACTTCGCCGGGCGTTTTCCGGCCAATTCTCACGAGCGTTCTGCCCAAACCAGGATTGGTTTGGGCAGAACGCTCGTGAGAATTGGCCGGCGTAGGGCAGCCCTGCGGACCGCCCTGCTCTCCATGGCCCAGGGCCCTTTCTCGCCCAGGGCATGTTGCTGCCGCCAAGAAAACGCAGAGAGAAAAGACGCTGCCCACCAGGGCAGACCGGCGCAGTGGAGCGTTCCCGGAGCAGAGTTGAAGGACGGCTGGTGGACTGGTGTGCGCCTCTCCATCTTTCGGGTAGATGGAGCGGCCAAGGATGGGGATGACCTCATTTGGTCATACAGGTTTTTCTCTCACTCTGAGGGTTGTCCGAAGCCCAGGAGGCGCCGATGGAGACTGCGTGGTTGGGAGATGCGTGGCTGCGGGTCTAAGGGTTTCTGATATGGAGGCCACGAGGGTCAGGACCCCGGAAGCAGAAGGATGGGGAAGCAGGCGAGCGTTCCTGACCGGATTTCGAGATGGGCCTGGCCCCATGGTAGAGCGCCAGGGATGGGAACCCCGCAGGTCGTGGATCCACGGACGTTGTCCTCGCTGCATTCCATCTTGTGGAGTGCCTCTTGGCGGCGATCGGGTGCGGGCACTCACAATTCCCTTCAAGGCCCCGGGGGGGGGGCGGCCCATCAGACGTGCGGCGCCCGAATGACTTCGCCGGGCGTTTTCCGGCCAATTCTCACGAGCGTTCTGCCCAAACCAGGATTGGTTTGGGCAGAACGCTCGTGAGAATTGGCCGGCGTAGGGCAGCCCTGCGGACCGCCCTGCTCTCCATGGCCCAGGGCCCTTTCTCGCCCAGGGCATGTTGCTGCCGCCAAGAAAACGCAGAGAAAAGACGCTGCCCACGCAGGGCAGACCGGCGCAGTGGAGCGTTCCCGGAGCAGAGTTGAAGGACGGCTGGTGGACTGGTGTGCGCCTCTCCATCTTTCGGGTAGATGGAGCGGCCAAGGATGGGGATGACCTCAACATGGTCATAAAGGTTTATCTCACTCTGAGGGTTGTCCGAAGTACCAGGAGGCGCCGATGGAGACTGCGTGGTCGGGAGATGCGTGGCTGCGGGTCTAAGGGTTTCCGATATGGAGGCCATGAGGGACAGGATCCCGGAAGCAAAAGGTTGGGGAAGCAGGCGAGCGTTCCTGACCGGATTTCGTGATGGGCCTGGCCCCATGGTAGAGCGCCCGTGATGGGACCCCTGCAGGTCGAGGATCCACGGGCATAGTCCTCGCTGCATTCCTTCTTAAGGAGTGCCTCTTGGCGGCGACCGGGTGCGGGCACTCACAATTCCCTTCAAGGCCCGGGGGGGGGGGCGGCCCAGCAGACGTGCGGCGCCCGAATGACTTCGCCGGGCGTTTTCCGGCCAATTCTCACGAGCGTTCTGCCCAAACCAGGATTGGTTTGGGCAGAACGCTCGTGAGAATTGGCCGGCGTAGGGCAGCCCTGCGGACCGCCCTGCTCTCCATGGCCCAGGGCCCTTTCTCGCCCAGGGCATGTTGCTGCCGCCAAGAAAACGCAGAGAAAAGACGCTGCCCACCAGGGCAGACCGGCGCAGTGGAGCGTTCCCGGAGCAGAGTTGAAGGACGGCTGGTGGACTGGTGTGCGCCTCTCCATCTTTCGGGTAGATGGAGCGGCCAAGGATGGGGATGACCTAATCTTGGTCATACAGGTTTATCTCACTCTAAGGGTTGTCCGAAGCCCCAGGAGGCGCCGATGGAGACTGCGTGGTTGGGAGATGCGTGACTGCGGGTCTAAGGGTTTCTGATATGGAGGCCACGAGGGTCAGGACCCCGGAAGCAGAAGGATGGGGAAGCAGGCGAGCGTTCCTGACCGGATTTCGAGATGGGCCTGGCCCCATGGTAGAGCGCCAGGGATGGGTACCCCGCAGGTCGTGGATCCACGGACGTTGTCCTCGCTGCATTCCATCTTGTGGAGTGCCTCTTGGCGGCGATCGGGTGCGGGCACTCACAATTCCCTTCAAGCCCGGGGGGGGGGGGCGGCCCATCAGACGTGCGGCGCCCGAATGACTTCGCCGGGCGTTTTCCGGCCAATTCTCACGAGCGTTCTGCCCAAACCAGGATTGGTTTGGGCAGAACGCTCGTGAGAATTGGCCGGCGTAGGGCAGCCCTGCGGACCGCCATGCTCTCCATGGCCCAGGGCCCTTTCTCGCCCAGGGCATGTTGCTGCCGCCAAGAAATGGCACGGAAAAGACGCGGCCCACGCAGGCACGCCGGCGCAGTGGAGCGTTCCCGGAGCAGAGTTGAAAGGACGGGTGGTGGCCTGTGTGTGCGTGTCTGTCTTTCGGGTAGATGGGGCGGCCAAGGATGGGGATGACCTCATTTTGGTCATACAGGTTTCTCTCACACTGAGGGTTGTCCGAAGCACCAGGAGGCGCCGATGGAGACTGCGTGGTTGGGAGATGCGGGCTTCGGGCCTAAGGGTTTCCGATATGGAGGCCATGAGGCAGAGGACCCTGGAAGCAGAAGGTTGGGGAAGCAGGCGAGCGTTGCAGACCGGACTTCGTGATGGGCCTGGCCCCATGGTAGAGCGCCAGTGATGGGACCCCTGCAGGTCGAGGATCCACGGGCATAGTCCTCGCTGCATTTCTTCTTAAGGAGTGCCTCTTGGCGGCGACCGGGTGCGGGCACTCACAATTCCCTTCAAGGCCCCGGGGGGGGGGGCGGCCCAGCAGACGTGCGGCGCCCGAATGACTTCGCCGGGCGTTTTCCGGCCAATTCTCACGAGCGTTCTGCCCAAACCAGGATGGGTTTGGGCAGAACGCTCGTGAGAATTGGCCGGCGTAGGGCAGCCCTGCGGACCGCCCTGCTCTCCATGGCCCAGGGCCCTTTCTCGCCCAGGGCATGTTGCTGCCGCCAAAAAACGCAGAAAAGACGAGACGCCCCCACCAGGGCAGACCGGCGCAGTGGAGCGTTCCCGGAGCAGAGTTGAAGGACGGCTGGTGGACTGGTGTGCGCCTCTCCATCTTTCGGGTAGATGGAGCGGCCAAGGATGGGGATGACCTAATCTTGGTCATACAGGTTTATCTCACTCTGAGGGTTGTCCGAAGCCCCAGGAGGCGCCGATGGAGACTGCGTGGTTGGGAGATGCGTGGCTGCGGGTCTAAGGGTTTCTGATATGGAGGCCACGAGGGTCAGGACCCCGGAAGCAGAAGGATGGGGAAGCAGGCGAGCGTTCCTGACCGGATTTCGAGATGGGCCTGGCCCCATGGTAGAGCGCCAGGGATGGGAACCCCGCAGGTCGTGGATCCACGGACGTTGTCCTCGCTGCATTCCATCTTGTGGAGTGCCTCTTGGCGGCGATCGGGTGCGGGCACTCACAATTCCCTTCAAGGCCCCGGGGAGGGGGCGGCCCATCAGACGTGCGGCGCCCGAATGACTTCGCCGGGCGTTTTCCGGCCAATTCTCACGAGCGTTCTGCCCAAACCAGGATTGGTTTTTGGGCAGAACGCTCGTGAGAATTGGCCGGCGTAGGGCAGCCCTGCGGACCGCCATGCTCTCCATGGCCCAGGGCCCTTTCTCGCCCAGGGCATGTTGCTGCCGCCAAGAAATGGCACGGAAAAGACGCGGCCCACGCAGGCACGCCGGCGCAGTGGAGCGTTCCCGGAGCAGAGTTGAAGGACGGGTGGTGGCCTGGTGTGCGTGTCTGTCTTTCGGGTAGATGGGGCGGCCAAGGATGGGGATGACCTCATTTTGGTCATACAGGTTTCTCTCACACTGAGGGTTGTCCGAAGCACCAGGAGGCGCCGATGGAGACTGCGTGGTTGGGAGATGCGGGCTTCGGGCCTAAGGGTTTCCGATATGGAGGCCATGAGGCAGAGGACCCTGGAAGCAGAAGGTTGGGGAAGCAGGCGAGCGTTGCAGACCGGACTTCGTGATGGGCCTGGCCCCATGGTAGAGCGCCAGTGATGGGACCCCTGCAGGTCGAGGATCCACGGGCATAGTCCTCGCTGCATTTCTTCTTAAGGAGTGCCTCTTGGCGGCGACCGGGTGCGGGCACTCACAATTCCCTTCAAGGCCCCGGGGGGGGGGGGGGGGGGGCGGCCCAGCAGACGTGCGGCGCCCGAATGACTTCGCCGGGCGTTTTCCGGCCAATTCTCACGAGCGTTCTGCCCAAACCAGGATTGGTTTGGGCAGAACGCTCGTGAGAATTGGCCGGCGTAGGGCAGCCCTGCGGACCGCCCTGCTCTCCATGGCCCAGGGCCCTTTCTCGCCCAGGGCATGTTGCTGCCGCCAAGAAAACGCAGAGAAAAGACGACGCTGCCCACCAGGGCAGACCGGCGCAGTGGAGCGTTCCCGGAGCAGAGTTGAAGGACGGCTGGTGGACTGGTGTGCGCCTCTCCATCTTTCGGGTAGATGGAGCGGCCAAGGATGGGGATGACCTCAACTTGGTCATACAGGTTTATCTCACTCTGAGGGTTGTCCGAAGCCCCAGGAGGCGCCGATGGAGACTGCGTGGTTGGGAGATGCGTGGCTGCTGCGGGTCTAAGGGTTTCTGATATGGAGGCCACGAGGGTCAGGACCCCGGAAGCAGAAGGATGGGGAAGCAGGCGAGCGTTCCTGACCGGATTTCGAGATGGGCCTGGCCCCATGGTAGAGCGCCAGGGATGGGAACCCCGCAGGTCGTGGATCCACGGACGTTGTCCTCGCTGCATTCCATCTTGTGGAGTGCCTCTTGGCGGCGATCGGGTGCGGGCACTCACAATTCCCTTCAAGGCCCCGGGGGGGGGGGGCGGCCCATCAGACGTGCGGCGCCCGAATGACTTCGCCGGGCGTTTTCCGGCCAATTCTCACGAGCGTTCTGCCCAAACCAGGATTGGTTTGGGCAGAACGCTCGTGAGAATTGGCCGGCGTAGGGCAGCCCTGCGGACCGCCCTGCTCTCCATGGCCCAGGGCCCTTTCTCGCCCAGGGCATGTTTGCTGCCGCCAAGAAATGGCACGGAAAAGACGCGGCCCACGCAGGCACGCCGGCGCAGTGGAGCGTTCCCGGAGCAGAGTTGAAGGACGGGTGGTGGCCTGGTGTGCGTGTCCATCTTTCGGGTAGATGGGGCGGCCAAGGATGGGGATGACCTCATTTTGGTCATACAGGTTTCTCTCACACTGAGGGTTGTCCGAAGCACCAGGAGGCGCCGATGGAGACTGCGTGGTTGGGAGATGCGGGCTTCGGGCCTAAGGGTTTCCGATATGGAGGCCATGAGGGCAGAGGACCCTGGAAGCAGAAGGTTGGGGAAGCAGGCGAGCGTTGCAGACCGGACTTCGTGATGGGCCTGGCCCCATGGTAGAGCGCCAGTGATGGGACCCCTGCAGGTCGAGGATCCACGGGCATAGTCCTCGCTGCATTTCTTCTTAAGGAGTGCCTCTTGGCGGCGACCGGGTGCGGGCACTCACAATTCCCTTCAAGGCCCCGGGGGGGGGGGGGGCGGCCCAGCAGACGTGCGGCGCCCGAATGACTTCGCCGGGCGTTTTTTCCGGCCAATTCTCACGAGCGTTCTGCCCAAACCAGGATTGGTTTGGGCAGAACGCTCGTGAGAATTGGCCGGCGTAGGGCAGCCCTGCGGACCGCCCTGCTCTCCATGGCCCAGGGCCCCTTTCTCGCCCAGGGCATGTTGCTGCCGCCAAGAAAACGCAGAGAAAAGACGCTGCCCACCAGGGCAGACCGGCGCAGTGGAGCGTTTCCCGGAGCAGAGTTGAAGGACGGCTGGTGGACTGGTGTGCGCCTCTCCATCTTTCGGGTAGATGGAGCGGCCAAGGATGGGGATGACCTCAATCTTGGTCATAAAGGTTTATCTCACTCTGAGGGTTGTCCGAAGCCCAGGAGGCGCCGATGGAGACTGCGTGGTTGGGAGATGCGTGGCTGCGGGTCTAAGGGTTTCTGATATGGAGGCCACGAGGGTCAGGACCCCGGAAGCAGAAGGATGGGGAAGCAGGCGAGCGTTCCTGACCGGATTTCGAGATGGGCCTGGCCCCATGGTAGAGCGCCAGGGATGGGAACCCCGCAGGTCGTGGATCCACGGACGTTGTCCTCGCTGCATTCCATCTTGTGGAGTGCCTCTTGGCGGCGATCGGGTGCGGGCACTCACAATTCCCTTCAAGGCCCGGGGGGGGGGGGCGGCCCATCAGACGTGCGGCGCCCGAATGACTTCGCCGGGCGTTTTCCGGCCAATTCTCACGAGCGTTCTGCCCAAACCAGGATTGGTTTGGGCAGAACGCTCGTGAGAATTGGCCGGCGTAGGGCAGCCCTGCGGACCGCCCTGCTCTCCATGGCCCAGGGCCCTTTCTCGCCCAGGGCATGTTGCTGCCGCCAAGAAAACGCAGAGAAAAGACGCTGCCCACCAGGGCAGACCGGCGCAGTGGAGCGTTCCCGGAGCAGAGTTGAAGGACGGCTGGTGGACTGGTGTGCGCCTCTCCATCTTTCGGGTAGATGGAGTGGCCAAGGATGGGGATGACCTCAACATGGTCATACAGGTTTATCTCACTCTGAGGGTTGTCCGAAGCCCCAGGAGGCGCCGATGGAGACTGCGTGGTTGGGAGATGCGTGACTGCGGGTCTAAGGGTTTCTGATATGGAGGCCACGAGGGTCAGGACCCCGGAAGCAGAAGGATGGGGAAGCAGGCGAGCGTTCCTGACCGGATTTCGAGATGGGCCTGGCCCCATGGTAGAGCGCCAGGGATGGGAACCCCGCAGGTCGTGGATCCACGGACGTTGTCCTCGCTGCATTCCATCTTGTGGAGTGCCTCTTGGCGGCGATCGCGTGCGGGCACTCACAATTCCCTTCAAGCCCCGGGGGGGGGGGGGCCCATCAGACGTGCGGCGCCCGAATGACTTCGCCGGGCGTTTTCCGGCCAATTCTCACGAGCGTTCTGCCCAAACCAGGATTGGTTTGGGCAGAACGCTCGTGAGAATTGGCCGGCGTAGGGCAGCCCTGCGGACCGCCCTGCTCTCCATGGCCCAGGGCCCTTTCTCGCCCAGGGCATGTTGCTGCCGCCAAGAAATGGCACGGAAAAGACGCGGCCCACGCAGGCACGCCGGCGCAGTGGAGCGTTCCCGGAGCAGAGTTGAAGGACGGGTGGTGGCCTGGTGTGCGTGTCTGTCTTTCGGGTAGATGGGGCGGCCAAGGATGGGGATGACCTCATTTTGGTCATACAGGTTTCTCTCACACTGAGGGTTGTCCGAAGCACCAGGAGGCGCCGATGGAGACTGCTTGGTTGGGAGATGCGGGCTTCGGGCCTAAGGGTTTCCGATATGGAGGCCATGAGGCACAGGACCCTGGAAGCAGAAGGTTGGGGAAGCAGGCGAGCGTTGCAGACCGGACTTCATGATGGGCCTGGCCCCATGGTAGAGCGCCAGTGATGGGACCCCTGCAGGTCGAGGATCCACGGGCATAGTCCTCGCTGCATGCCTTCTTAAGGAGTGCCTCTTGGCGGCGACCGGGTGCGGGCACTCACAATTCCCTTCAAGGCCCCGGGGGGGGGGCGGCCCAGCAGACGTGCGGCGCCCGAATGACTTCGCCGGGCGTTTTCCGGCCAATTCTCACGAGCGTTCTGCCCAAACCAGGATTGGTTTGGGCAGAACGCTCGTGAGAATTGGCCGGCGTAGGGCAGCCCTGCGGACCGCCCTGCTCTCCATGGCCCAGGGCCCTTTCTCGCCCAGGGCATGTTGCTGCCGCCAAGAAATGGCACGGAAAAGACGCGGCCCACGCAGGCACGCCGGCGCAGTGGAGCGTTCCCGGAGCAGAGTTGAAGGACGGCTGGTGGACTGGTGTGCGCCTCTCCATCTTTCGGGTAGATGGAGCGGCCAAGGATGGGGATGACCTAATCTTGGTCATACAGGTTTATCTCACTCTAAGGGTTGTCCGAAGCCCCAGGAGGCGCCGATGGAGACTGCGTGGTTGGGAGATGCGTGACTGCGGGTCTAAGGGTTTCTGATATGGAGGCCACGAGGGTCAGGACCCCGGAAGCAGAAGGATGGGGAAGCAGGCGAGCGTTCCTGACCGGATTTCGAGATGGGCCTGGCCCCATGGTAGAGCGCCAGGGATGGGTACCCCGCAGGTCGTGGATCCACGGACGTTGTCCTCGCTGCATTCCATCTTGTGGAGTGCCTCTTGGCGGCGATCGGGTGCGGGCACTCACAATTCCCTTCAAGGCCCCGGGGGGGGGCGGCCCAGCAGACGTGCGGCGCCCGAATGACTTCGCCGGGCGTTTTCCGGCCAATTCTCACGAGCGTTCTGCCCAAACCAGGATTGGTTTGGGCAGAACGCTCGTGAGAATTGGCCGGCGTAGGGCAGCCCTGCGGACCGCCCTGCTCTCCATGGCCCAGGGCCCTTTCTCGCCCAGGGCATGTTGCTGCCGCCAAGAAATGGCACAGAGAAAAGACGCTGCCCACGCAGGCACGACCGGCGCAGTGGAGCGTTCCCGGAGCAGAGTTGAAGGACGGGTGGTGGACTGGTGTGCGCCTCTCCATCTTTCGGGTAGATGGGGCGGCCAAGGATGGGGATGACCTCAATTTTGGTCATAAAGGTTTATCTCACTCTGAGGGTTGTCCGAAGCACCAGGAGGCGCCGATGGAGACTGCGTGGTTGGGAGATGCGTGGCTGCGGGGTCTAAGGGTTTCCGATATGGAGGCCATGAGGGACAGGACCCCCGGAAGCAAAAGGTTGGGGAAGCAGGCGAGCGTTTGCTGACCGGATTTCGTGATGGGCCTGGCCCCATGGTAGAGCGCCCGTGATGGGACCCCTGCAGGTCGAGGATCCACGGGCATAGTCCTCGCTGCATTCCTTCTTAAGGAGTGCCTCTTGGCGGCGACCGGGTGCGGGCACTCACAATTCCCTTCAAGGCCCCGGGGGGGGGCGGCCCAGCAGACGTGCGGCGCCCGAATGACTTCGCCGGGCGTTTTCCGGCCAATTCTCACGAGCGTTCTGCCCAAACCAGGATTGGTTTGGGCAGAACGCTCGTGAGAATTGGCCGGCGTAGGGCAGCCCTGCGGACCGCCCTGCTCTCCATGGCCCAGGGCCCTTTCTCGCCCAGGGCATGTTGCTGCCGCCAAGAAAACGCAGAGAAAAGACGCTGCCCCCACCAGGGCAGACCGGCGCAGTGGAGCGTTCCCGGAGCAGAGTTGAAGGACGGCTGGTGGACTGGTGTGCGCCTCTCCATCTTTCGGGTAGATGGAGCGGCCAAGGATGGGGATGACCTAATCTTGGTCATACAGGTTTATCTCACTCTGAGGGTTGTCCGAAGCCCCAGGAGGCGCCGATGGAGACTGCGTGGTTGGGAGATGCGTGGCTGCGGGTCTAAGGGTTTCTGATATGGAGGCCACGAGGGTCAGGACCCCGGAAGCAGAAGGATGGGGAAGCAGGCGAGCGTTCCTGACCGGATTTCGAGATGGGCCTGGCCCCATGGTAGAGCGCCAGGGGATGGGAAACCCGCAGGTCGTGGATCCACGGACGTTGTCCTCGCTGCATTCCATCTTGTGGAGTGCCTCTTGGCGGCGATCGGGTGCGGGCACTCACAATTCCCTTCAAGGCCCCGGGGAGGGGGCGGCCCATCAGACGTGCGGCGCCCGAATGACTTCGCCGGGCGTTTTTCCGGCCAATTCTCACGAGCGTTCTGCCCAAACCAGGATTGGTTTGGGCAGAACGCTCGTGAGAATTGGCCGGCGTAGGGCAGCCCTGCGGACCGCCCTGCTCTCCATGGCCCAGGGCCCTTTCTCGCCCAGGGCATGTTGCTGCCGCCAAGAAAAAATGGCAGAGAAAAGACGCGGCCCACCAGGGCAGACCGGCGCAGTGGAGCGTTCCCGGAGCAGAGTTGAAGGACGGCTGGTGGACTGGTGTGCGCCTCTCCATCTTTCGGGTAGATGGGGCGGCCAAGGATGGGGATGACCTCATTTTGGTCATACAGGTTTCTCTCACTCTGAGGGTTGTCCGAAGCACCAGGAGGCGCCGATGGAGACTGCGTGGTTGGGAGATGCGTGGCTGCGGGTCTAAGGGTTTCCGATATGGAGGCCATGAGGCACAGGAGGACCCTGGAAGCAGAAGGTTGGGGAAGCAGGCGAGCGTTCCTGACCGGATTTCGTGATGGGCCTGGCCCCATGGTAGAGCGCCCGTGATGGGACCCCTGCAGGTCGAGGATCCACGGGCATAGTCCTCGCTGCATTCCTTCTTAAGGAGTGCCTCTTGGCGGCGACCGGGTGCGGGCACTCACAATTCCCTTCAAGGGCCCGGGGGGGGGGGGGCGGCCCAGCAGACGTGCGGCGCCCGAATGACTTCGCCGGGCGTTTTCCGGCCAATTCTCACGAGCGTTCTGCCCAAACCAGGATTGGTTTGGGCAGAACGCTCGTGAGAATTGGCCGGCGTAGGGCAGCCCTGCGGACCGCCCTGCTCTCCATGGCCCAGGGCCCTTTCTCGCCCAGGGCATGTTGCTGCCGCCAAGAAAACGCAGAGAGAAAGACGCTGCCCACCAGGGCAGACCGGCGCAGTGGAGCGTTCCCGGAGCAGAGTTGAAGGACGGCTGGTGGACTGGTGTGCGCCTCTCCATCTTTCGGGTAGATGGAGCGGCCAAGGATGGGGATGACCTCATTTTGGTCATACAGGTTTATCTCACTCTGAGGGTTGTCCGAAGCCCCAGGAGGCGCCGATGGAGACTGCGTGGTTGGGAGATGCGTGGCTGCGGGTCTAAGGGTTTCCGATATGGAGGCCACGAGGGTCAGGACCCCGGAAGCAGAAGGATGGGGAAGCAGGCGAGCGTTCCTGACCGGATTTCGAGATGGGCCTGGCCCCATGGTAGAGCGCCAGGGATGGGAACCCCGCAGGTCGTGGATCCACGGGCATTGTCCTCGCTGCATTCCATCTTAAGGAGTGCCTCTTGGCGGCGATCGGGTGCGGGCACTCACAATTCCCTTCAAGGCCCCGGGGGGGGGGCGGCCCAGCAGACGTGCGGCGCCCGAATGACTTCGCCGGGCGTTTTTCCGGCCAATTCTCACGAGCGTTCTGCCCAAACCAGGATTGGTTTGGGCAGAACGCTCGTGAGAATTGGCCGGCGTAGGGCAGCCCTGCGGACCGCCCTGCTCTCCATGGCCCAGGGCCCTTTCTCGCCCAGGGCAGGGCATGTTGCTGCCGCCAAGAAAACGCAGAGAGAAAAGACGCTGCCCACCAGGGCAGACCGGCGCAGTGGAGCGTTCCCGGAGCAGAGTTGAAGGACGGCTGGTGGACTGGTGTTGCGCCTCTCCATCTTTCGGGTAGATGGAGCGGCCAAGGATGGGGATGACCTAATCTTGGTCATACAGGTTTATCTCACTCTAAGGGTTGTCCGAAGCCCCAGGAGGCGCCGATGGAGACTGCGTGGTTGGGAGATGCGTGACTGCGGGTCTAAGGGTTTCTGATATGGAGGCCACGAGGGTCAGGACCCCGGAAGCAGAAGGATGGGGAAGCAGGCGAGCGTTCCTGACCGGATTTCGAGATGGGCCTGGCCCCATGGTAGAGCGCCAGGGATGGGAACCCCGCAGGTCGTGGATCCACGGACGTTGTCCTCGCTGCATTCCATCTTGTGGAGTGCCTCTTGGCGGCGATCGGGTGCGGGCACTCACAATTCCCTTCAAGGCCCCGGGGAGGGGGCGGCCCATCAGACGTGCGGCGCCCGAATGACTTCGCCGGGCGTTTTCCGGCCAATTCTCACGAGCGTTCTGCCCAAACCAGGATTGGTTTGGGCAGAACGCTCGTGAGAATTGGCCGGCGTAGGGCAGCCCTGCGGACCGCCCTGCTCTCCATGGCCCAGGGCCCTTTCTCGCCCAGGGCATGTTGCTGCCGCCAAGAAAACGCAGAGAAAAGACGCTGCCCACCAGGGCAGACCGGCGCAGTGGAGCGTTCCCGGAGCAGAGTTTGAAGGACGGGTGGTGGACTGGTGTGCGCCTCTCCATCTTTCGGGTAGATGGGGCGGCCAAGGATGGGGATGACCTCATTTTGGTCATAAAGGTTTATCTCACTCTGAGGGTTGTCCGAAGCACCAGGAGGCGCCGATGGAGACTGCGTGGTTGGGAGATGCGTGGCTGCGGGTCTAAGGGTTTCCGATATGGAGGCCATGAGGGCACAGGACCCCGGAAGCAGAAGGTTGGGGAAGCAGGCGAGCGTTTCCTGACCGGATTTCGTGATGGGCCTGGCCCCATGGTAGAGCGCCAGTGATGGGGACCCCTGCAGGTCGAGGATCCACGGGCATAGTCCTCGCTCGCTGCATTTCTTCTTAAGGAGTGCCTCTTGGCGGCGACTGGGTGCGGGCACTCACAATTCCCTTCAAGGCCCCGGGGGGGGGGCGGCCCAGCAGACGTGCGGCGCCCGAATGACTCTGCCGGGCGTTTTCCGGCCAATTCTCACGAGCGTTCTGCCCAAACCAGGATTGGTTTGGGCAGAACGCTCGTGAGAATTGGCCGGCGTAGGGCAGCCCTGCGGACCGCCCTGCTCTCCATGGCCCAGGGCCCTTTCTCGCCCAGGGCATGTTGCTGCCGCCAAGAAATGGCACGGAAAAGACGCGGCCCACCAGGGCAGACCGGCGCAGTGGAGCGTTCCCGGAGCAGAGTTGAAGGACGGCTGGTGGACTGGTGTGCGCCTCTCCATCTTTCGGGTAGATGGGGCGATCGGCCAAGGATGGGGATGACCCTCAAATTTTGGTCATACAGGTTTCTCTCTCACTCTGAGGGTTGTCCGAAAGCCCCAGGAGGCGCCGATGGAGACTGCGTGGTTGGGAGATGCGTGGCTGCGGGGTCTAAGGGTTTCTGATATGGAGGCCACGAGGGTCAGGACCCCGGAAGCAGAAGGATGGGGAAGCAGGCGAGCGTTCCTGACCGGATTTCGAGATGGGCCTGGCCCCATGGTAGAGCGCGCCAGGGATGGGAACCCCGCAGGTCGTGGATCCACGGACGTTGTCCTCGCTGCATTCCATCTTGTGGAGTGCCTCTTGGCGGCGATCGCGTGCGGGCACTCACAATGCCCTTCAATGCCCGGAGGAGGGGGCGGCCCATCAGACGTGCGGCGCCCGAATGACTTCGCCGGGCGTTTTCCGGCCAATTCTCACGAGCGTTCTGCCCAAACCAGGATTGGTTTGGGCAGAACGCTCGTGAGAATTGGCCGGCGTAGGGCAGCCCTGCGGACCGCCCTGCTCTCCATGGCCCAGGGCCCTTTCTCGCCCAGGGCATGTTGCTGCCGCCAAGAAAACGCAGAGAAAAGACGCTGCCCACCAGGGCAGACCGGCGCAGTGGAGCGTTCCCGGAGCAGAGTTGAAGGACGGCTGGTGGACTGGTGTGCGCCTCTCCATCTTTCGGGTAGATGGAGCGGCCAAGGATGGGGATGACCTCAACATGGTCATAAAGGTTTATCTCACTCTGAGGGTTGTCCGAAGTACCAGGAGGCGCCGATGGAGACTGCGTGGTCGGGAGATGCGTGGCTGCGGGTCTAAGGGTTTCCGATATGGAGGCCATGAGGGACAGGATCCCGGAAGCAAAAGGTTGGGGAAGCAGGCGAGCGTTCCTGACCGGATTTCGTGATGGGCCTGGCCCCATGGTAGAGCGCCCGTGATGGGACCCCTGCAGGTCGAGGATCCACGGGCATAGTCCTCGCTGCATTCCTTCTTAAGGAGTGCCTCTTGGCGGCGACGGGTGCGGGCACTCACAATTCCCTTCAAGGGCCCCGGGGGGGGGGCGGCCCATCAGACGTGCGGCGGCGCCCGAATGACTTCGCCGGGCGTTTTCCGGCCAATTCTCACGAGCGTTCTGCCCAAACCAGGATTGGTTTGGGCAGAACGCTCGTGAGAATTGGCCGGCGTAGGGCAGCCCTGCGGACCGCCATGCTCTCCATGGCCCAGGGCCCTTTCTCGCCCAGGGCATGTTGCTGCCGCCAAGAAATGGCACGGAAAAGACGCGGCCCACGCAGGCACGCCGGCGCAGTGGAGCGTTCCCGGAGCAGAGTTGAAGGACGGGTGGTGGCCTGGTGTGCGCCTCTTCTGTCTTTCGGGTAGATGGGGCGGCCAAGGATGGGGATGACCTCATTTTGGTCATACAGGTTTCTCTCACACTGAGGGTTGTCCGAAGCACCAGGAGGCGCCGATGGAGACTGCGTGGTTGGGAGATGCGTGGCTGCGGGTCTAAGGGTTTCTGATATGGAGGCCACGAGGGTCAGGACCCCGGAAGCAGAAGGATGGGGAAGCAGGCGAGCGTTCCTGACCGGATTTCGAGATGGGCCTGGCCCCATGGTAGAGCGCCAGGGATGGGAACCCCGCAGGTCGTGGATCCACGGACGTTGTCCTCGCTGCATTCCATCTTGTGGAGTGCCTCTTGGCGGCGATCGGGGTGCGGGCACTCACAATGCCCATTCAAGGACCGGAGGGGGGGGGCGGCTCACAGCAGACGACTTTGCGGCAGCCCGAATGACTTCGCCGGGCGTTTTTGCCGGCCAATTCCCTCACACGAGCGTGTCTGCTGCCCAAACCCAGGATTGGTTTGGGCAGAAACGCTCGTTGAGAATTGGGATTATGTGCGCCATGATGGAGTCTTGCGGGGTAGGGGCGATAGAGGGGTGGCCCGCGGGTCTAAGGGTTTCCGTGGAGGCCATGAGGGACCAGAATCCCGGAAGCAAAAGGTGGGGAAGCAGGCGGCGTTCTGACCCGGATTCGTGATGGGCCTTGGCCCATGGTAGAG